>NW_010293536.1:20695-45246 GCF_000700745.2 Antrostomus carolinensis
CTCAACTGGATGATGAACTGACACATAAACCTATGGGATGGACTCTGAGAATCAGTGGACGTACATGTGTATACATGTATGTGTAGTATGCCTTCACGTGTATACACACAAAGACAATATACACCAAACCACTCCCTAGGCAAGGGAGAACTGGTGCTACTCTTCCTATATTCTTGTACTTTTGACTCTTCTCTAAGCACCTCTGTTGCCAGTCCTGTCCACTTCTGGCCCACAGCTATTCTGAGATAATGAAATTCAGTAGAGTTATGACCATTGAGTTTCCCTTCCCTTTCTCCCACTTGCTCAAATAGCAACATTTTTTCTGCAAATATGTTAGAGGACTTTTACAATAATTATATGTATATATGTATGTGTGTTCATGTGTATATATAAAAATAATTTTTAAATTCTTAAAGCTAATTTTAAGTTCTATATACAAAAACATGCAATATAAAAAAATTCCATCCCCATCTATTTGTATGGGACTTTGTTCTCTGGAATAAGCTAAATTTATCTGTAACAGAGAAAAAGAAACAAACATAACAAATCCTGATTAAATCAGTGTGCCAATAAAGTAACACGCTTCAAATTAATTTTTACTGTGGGATACAATAACCTGCCTATTCACTGGCATAAAAAAGCAGTGCATACAGCTAGTGCAAGAGTATCAAATTTCTCTTGAGTGGAATAGAGGAAACAGTTTAAAAAACCCCAAAACTTATTTGATTACTATATCATTTTCTATTAGCTATGAGTTGTCTGTGGCCAACTTTTGAATTATTTTACACTACAGCTGTGTATTTGCTGTGAATAAATATGGACACTTTGTGAATATTCTAGTATAAAGAATCTGAGCTGCAATAACTTGGGTTGTCTGAGATGGGAAAGGTATCCTACCACAATGTTTCTTGTTCCAGATCAGCTGAGTTTAACCCCTACAATTTTGAGTTCAACAAGAAAAAATACGTTGTCCAGGTTTCACAAATATCTACCTTCTCACAATTTGTGTCATTCTGTCTCCTCTTCCCCATCTCTGTGTGCTTGTTTTGGGATCAATTATAGCTTTGTGGGTATGCAGAGGCACAGGGGCCTGATTTCCTTCAAGTGCAGAAACTGCTATTAAAAAAGCAATTCCTATCTGCCCCCATAAAAATCAAGAATGGCTCTTTGAACACCTCTTCTGTATCTCACATCTGCTGCAGTCTGACCTTCAAACTACTCGTCAAAAGTAGCATAAGGCTTGTAAGCAAAATTTAGAACATGGGTAAATCCAACCATTTCAGTCTTGTTCTGCCACTGCTTTATGTGCACTGAGAGCTGCAACAGCTTTCTCTTAATTGCTTTAACTGGGGCATCTCATCTTTGATGAAGAGAAAGTTTGAAAACATGAGTGACACTTCTGCGGATCACTGAGGCAGGATTTACTTGCAGAGCAAGTTGTGACTATACACCACCACCACCACGAGACAAAAGAAAGCACCTTGGAAATCCTCCCCACTCCGAGGAACTGCCACTGGCTCACTGCAGAACAGCACGGCACCATCTCTGACACACTGCCTGGCAGCCTAGCCCCACTCTGACACCTGCTTGAGCATTAGTCCTACCACATGCTCCCTTTCTTCCTTTCAGTGTCATCAAAACATTTCACATAGCAATTGCTACCACACTGACATTCCCATAGCAAAAACCCAGTGTCACTAATAATCTGAGATTGTCTCAAGGAAATCCAGAGTAGTAGGATCCATAAGCTTTTTTTTTGCATCACATCAACGTCCAGGTCTGCAGAATTAACAGAAATGAAACAAGCTGATAGCAACATTTCACTTCCAGTGTTTGTAATACTGCAATTTTGCAATGACTTGATCATAAATTCTGTTCTACCAAAGGCTCAATCTCCATCCCTGCCCACAATTCAGAATCTCTTTGGTTTCTTAATTCCTTTTGACTTTCTGAATAAAGATGATTTCTGGCCCCCCATCTATTGAAAACAATAGCTTCCTTCTGACTTCAAAAAGGATCTGTCCCTTAGGACCCTACTGGACTGTACTTCTGCCTTGAGAGTTTGGGCCATAAAAGAAAAGTAGGTTGAGATGTCTATTTAGAGAGTCCGTGATGGACATCTTTTCACAGTGACATTTCTAATTCAGTGTCATTGTTTTAAAAGACTAAAATTATTGTTTCAGACAGGTTGTTTTCATGCATTGTGCTACAGTGTTGCTTGACCGCTTTCCAAACTGGAACAACTGAAAAAATGTGAAGCGCTCCAATGATTTTAAATCACTCTAGTCAGGACAGAGCAATTTAAAATTACTGGAGTGCCTCACATTTTTATGAGCTCTCAGTTTGCAAGCAATGGAGGTCTGGGCAGTCCTGGGCTCCAGCACTGCAAAAAAACCCAACTATACATTATCATCAGTTTGAAAATGTTTTCATTTGAATTTGGAAATGGTAGGGATTTGGAAATATTTAACGCCACCATAATTAAAATCAGTGGCTGTACATTGACTGTAAAAAGGTCCAAGCTAAAGAAGTAACTATACAGATACAACATTATATTTTGTAGCATCCAGCATTTCCTTCATTTGAATCATGACTCCTCCTAGCCCCTTGGTCAGACCACACATTACCGCCTGCCCTACCACACCAAAGGAGAGGTGGCTGTGACTCTACACGCACCACAGTATTGGAAAGAAATGACAGCACCTGCAACAGAGGGAACCACCACCCTTTGGAGAATATCCTCTTTTTCAGGTTTAGTTCCTTCAGAGCTACCACTTGTGCAGGGCACCTGCTCTCTCTCCTGCTACCCTTCCATGCAGCAGTCCAACACCTGGCAGTAGTATAACAGATTAAAAAATAAAAGATTTATCCCACAATCATATATCAATTCAATCCTTTTGTTTTTAATGTATTTATAGTGGCAATTCTTCTTTAATTTATAATATGGATGCAGAACAAAATTTATTGCAAAATACTCCACAAAGAATGAGTTCTTTAGCATCTGTAAATGGGTGTCATTTCACTGCAGCTAATGGATTTACACCTCTTAGTATCAGTTGGGGATCTGATCCATTATTTGGGGACTCTAATTTCCTCACTAAGTTTTGCTTCTTTCTTTACCACAAAAGTACTGACAGGAAAATGTTAGTAATAGCTCTTCTCTTAGTAGATTTCTTATTAATTTGAGTAGGCTCTTCTTTTAGTCACTTTCAACTTTGATGTTGTTAAATATGGCCACACTCTGAAGACTCTCAGTACTGGCAAATCTGTTTTCCTGGAATATCTCATGTTGTTTTCAGAACTGCATGATTGTGTGACATCTGCTCCACATCTCATACGTGATCAACTGAGTAGGTACAACTGTGGCAGATGGCTGATGACTCACCTCACAACACTGAACACTGGTTTGCTTTCTGAGAAACAACATCTTCATATTAATTTTCTAAGAGTCTTGCAAAGATGTAACCAGTCTGCTTGGTGTGATAGCAGGCAATGTAAATTACAGGAAATGCACAGGGATGCAACAGCAACACTTATTCTAGGACAGGGGGTAATATTTTAAAATTCAATCTATGGGCTACTATCAGATAAATCCACAAAAGGAAATTAGGTTCACTGCTGTAGTTTCTAAATTTTAGCACCTAAATAGCAAAATCTGGACACCTGAATCAGATGGAGATCTAGGCTTCCTGTGCAAAGGAGATACAGAATAATATCCACAGAAGCCATTCACTCAAGTGAGGAATCAGCAAATATCAGAGAAAAGGATATACCTTAAACCCTGTTCTCTCTGTGATTTAGCTGCCCTGGTCGAGGGTAGGGGGAATACCATGAAGATTCACAGATCACAGACCTGGGTAGAAGGATATTCCCAGCTCTTCTAACATCCCATGACAGATAATGTATGCACCTGCTATACCGGAGACCTTTGTTCTGTTCCCTCCTCTGTTGACTGTCAGATTGAAACAGGCACGGCCCAGTTAGCACATGTAGCTTGGGTAGGCCAAGTTCTCATCAGTTTTAAGAAAACTATTGCAAGAAGGCACAAGTCTACTTATAATGCCATTACCTCTCAAAGTGAACCTTGCTCATTACTAAAACTGAAGAACCTTGGTAACAATTTGTTATCCCCTCTCATTCTTACAGACCCTTGGCCCATCAGAACAAAATGACTGGAGGGAACTTCGAGTAGCCATTCCTAAACCACTTAATTTACAGCTCTATATACCAAGCCATCAATGCATGTACTAATTTAAAGCTAAATATTGTTATATACACTGCAATAACTTAAATCAGTAAGCATCAATGTGTTTGCATGCACATGATTTCCATATTAGAAATGTAATTAGTGTTATAACAACCATAGCCATATTCAAATCCTTTAGGTTCAAAAAAACAATGCCAGCCTCACCAGCATCACATCAAAATGTGACCACCCAGGTTAAACACGTTTCAGCCCTCAAAATACTGAGGACATTAAAGGGATTAAAGACAAACACCTCAAAATGCTTTAGTGGCCTGTTAACTATTTTTTTTTAATCTTTCTGTGGCAGGCATGTGTCATTCCCACTTACACTATCCTTATGTCAACTAACAAAAGTTCCTAACTAACAAAAGGTTCAACTGCTAACGCCATCAACAATACCAAAGACCTGTGCATGACTAACAGCTGTGCCCTAAGGAAAATGCACTTATACCTTGCATTTCCACATAAACTGCCCTAAAAAAAGTATCCCAGGAAGAAAAGAAGGAAGGAGATGATGGGTAGAGAGGACAGAAGGAGGATGTTATCATTGCTGACTCTGATTCATCTTGCATGGAAAATATATTAACCAGGTCTGACGGAGGAAGCCAGCAAGGGTGAGCAGGACTATAATCCAGTAGTTACAAAAAAATTAGATTAAGGGCTTGAACAAAATTCTTTTTTAAAGGTGAATGCTATGTCCACAGGTATCTGGAGTCATGTTCTACGTCCCTCTAGCCCAAAGTACACTCCATTAAAAAAGAATGGAAGTGCTTCAGCAGAAAAGATTTAAAATAACTCTGTCCAGACTAACCTAGAACTCAGTAGACAGAGCTATAACCACAGAAATGGACTACAGCATTCATGTTCCTGGTGACAGGGAGGGGAAACGTCTGCCCTACATTCTGGGCAAGTATTCCCACTAGCAGGCAATTTCTAAAAGGGAAACTGCTTCTCTTCTATCATTTTTTGGGCAACTGTGTATATCTTCCTAAAATACCCTCTGGGGTGACTCCTGCTGCAGGGCTTTAGACATTAGAAAGGCATTGTTAAGCTTTATTAAGACAAAAGCTTTAGTTACAATTACATGATTACGGTTAGTTTCTCTGAACTGCTACAGTCTTAAAATGGTACAGGTGTCCTTGACAGTTGGCAACTAAAAACCTCAGCATGCCCCAAACCACCAAAAGCTGAGTCTCCCTCCCTCAAATAGTATGTGATGATGGTAGTTAATTCACACAGAGAAGACCTTCTGGGGCTGATACTTCTCTCATAGTAATTTTATGTCATTCAAGTGGAACTTGAATGTGAAACACTGTTGAGTTTATACCATGGAGCCAAAGAAGTATATTAGGTCCTTCAACTCCAAGCTATCCAGAGCTTACTTGGCTCATTTGGCATCTTTGTGTTGCTGATACATGCAGAACTTTAACAGATGGTCTTACAATACTGGCAATTGTTTTGTACTGTGTTCGTGGTGAGGGGAAATACTCTACACAAATTGTCTGCAATTCAAAAATAAATGAAGTACAAATCCATATTAACCTCAAAAGACGAACTATAAAAAGTCAGGTTAGTCATTTAACAATATATGTGCTCTGGCTTAAATGTTCAGTTGCTGCAAAATGGCAGTATTTCCCTGCAGTCAGAAAAACTATGCTTTGTTTCAATTTCTACCAGGAATACCCATAAAGACTGTATCATTAAAAAGGTATTAAAATGCATTAGGAATAAGCCTTGAGACCCTTCCTCATGTGATCAGCCCTGACTATCAGCAAAAGTACCTCCATAAACTCTGAGTTTTCACATAAATAGTGAAGCAACTTAAGTTAACCAAATCTCTCTTTTTTTCCCCATGCCAAAGAGAATTCAAGAAGTAACACATCAGCTACTGTGCAAATGTTGAAATCAACAGGGACAACCAAGTACATAGCAATTTTACATTTTTCCTTGCCCATTTAAAAGGAGCTGTATGTACCACAAGCTGAATTTTATACTCACTAATTTCACTGGCCGCAATGGAAGTTACACTGTACATAAAAGACCAGAATTGCTCAGCCTTGTTTTTGTGCAGCTAATTTTTTCTCTTTTATTCTGCCAAATTGAACTAGTAAACCACATATGCAGAATAGTGCTTTTCAAAAGTACACCTAACAATTTCCTTCACCAGTATATAACCTCCACGAAATGTTCACACATAAGTATTACAGTCTGTGAGTGCAAATTTAGAACAGGCTTTTAGAAAACTACAAATGTTTTAGTCCAGTGCTCACCTCTTCTATTTGCTTGAAATGAAACGTATCTCGAAAGGTATTTCAAACAGATTTTAGAGGCTTGGTCATTCAGTTCCCATCCATTTCAATAAATTTAGTTAGATAATATGTAGATCACCTTGTACGTTATTTTCACGTTAGTTACATCGAAATACAGTTCCCTTAGGTAGCTTCAAAGCCCTAGAAGGAAGTAGAACCCTAAAAGCATTATCATAAAAGAGTCCTTCAAATGCAAGAGATACATTCCAGTCTTCTGCTGGGACTGAATCAAAGCTGTATCCATTTTTTTAAATTTTATTTTATCCACTAAGGTTGCTTAAAAACCATGGTTGCTGGAACTGACTAACATTATACATTTGTGATTTTGATACTAGTAAAAAGATCTTTATCACGTTTATGTCTAATTTTATACTGAAAGATCAAACAACTCCTGAGTTTGAAGCTGTTAACAAAAAAAAAAATAAAATTAAACCAACTAAATTTTAGATAGGTTTCATGTTTTCTTTTCCTCCCTCAGGACTTTTACCAGACTAAGATGACACAACATACTTCCAGAAAGCACTTAAACAAATGCAAGACAGTAAGTCTCTGAAAGCACAAATTATTTCTCCTCATGAAAAAAGAAAAATCAAAAGAAACGTTAATTAGACACAGTCAAATGTAGGAACATCAATGCCTCTATTCCCAGGCGTAAACATTTTGTCAAACATTTCAAGCTATGATCCTCAATGTAGCACCGCACTGTGAAGTTCCCAGGAGAAAAGAGGAGTTAGTACCAATAATGAAAGCATGTCCTGTCCTGGGAAGAGGTCCTCCCTTACAGATGCAGAATATGATATAATATTATGGGAAAACTTTACGATCACCCTTCCAGTTACCGAGAGCCTCCCCAGCTTCTACAACAACTAGCCATGGCTACTCCCTTGCTTGAGCCCATCCTCAGCAGAGCTCACCACAGGTCCATGGTGAACATTCCTGCTCTTGGAGCATATAGAAACCTTTCTGGCAAGAGGGACATGAAACAAAAGGAGGATCTTGGGTGATAAAAGGGAAGAGGATAGGAGCACAAGATTTATTTTATCCATTCTAACAATATCCAGCACTCTACCAGACACCTTCTAGGGAAGGTTCAAGTAGTCTTGGACTAAACAATAATGGAACCATCTGCCTACAGCTGCAAACAAAGGTCATTCTTAATGATCTGCAATGCTACATTTGCTAAAACAGTAGAGATTTCAGGGGATTTATAAATCTAAAAGAGAAAAAAAAAGCATGCAACATTTCCACAAAGAGATTACATCTGCTAGCGAATATAGATCTTTGTGCTGCAGTTCATGTCCCAAGCTGGGCATTACTCAATTTTGATATAACAAAATGCTATGGAATCAAAATGCATTTTGTCTTTGCCCTTCCTATCTAATATTTTCTGAAATAGTATCCAAAATCTTTCTTCTTAAATACCTTTATAGTTTCAGTAGGCACTCCAGGCTCTGGAACTTTATCCAGGTAAGTAGTCAAGTCCTGATCCACGTGTTCAAACACTAAAGTTAACTTGGTCTCTCTGTCTGTTCGTGACACAGTGCACACATCAAACAATCTGAAAGAAGAAAAAGAAAAAAGGAGGTAAGTATACAGGAACACATACAGACATACATACCTTGCAGCTCACAGATGTCTATTTAAATTTCTTACAGTACACAGAATGGAAAAAAGAGCTTTCCAAAGGTACAGCAATCATTGATATCTTGATTCATCAGATAACTGGTGATACATCAATAATATCATATCTCTCTTTCATGTGTGGATTCTGAAATAGGATTAAGTATTAAGAATTCATCAGTTGTTCAGAGTAAAATAATTACATGAAAAGCAAGTATTTTTTGGACAGAGCACCTAGATTTAGTACAGAAAATCACTTTATATTTATCTACATTCTATGATGCAGCATTTAGCACTCATTAAAAAAAAAATCTGAGAGAGACATTTTTGAGTAAAAATATACATGGTGTTTACATGCACTTTCAGTTTCTTCCCACATAACTCCCATGTTCACCATTACGCGGCTTTATAAGTAAATCTCCTTTGGTGGAAACAGAGTATTTTTGCTGACTACTCTTACAAGTTCCTGGACACAAGGAATCCCTTCAGAGTCAGGATACAATCTGGAAAAAGCTTTGTGCACAAGATGCCACTACTGAGAAAGCTTCCTTCTCTCATCACTTTCATTTTTTTACTGAAACTTCTTTATCATTTCACCTTGTTGCACAACATCAAATTCAAACTAATTTACAAAGCTCTTCATAATGTCACATTCCTATCTGAATACTCTATTTTCTATTGTTTTTCCTTTTTAATTAGGATGTCTCTCATCTTCTCCACTTCACCTATTGTACCAGCTTTAATCACTATTTTATCTTTTTCACAAACGTCTGCCCATCCTTCTATGGTTCACACCTATACTCATACCAGTGACTCTGACTACCCTTCCTCAAGTCCCACTTCTACAAAATCACAATAGAAGAACAGCTTACAGACAGAAGGATGCTTGTTCCCTGCTCACATACTTTACTAATGCATTTATTCATTTAGTTTTAAATTCTACAGATCATATTGCCTTTCTGTCTGTGGCGAGGCAGAGAATCAATCACTATTTTTATTAGTTGACAGTAGATTTAAAACATGTATGAACACAGTTAATGAGAAAAAAGTCTATACAGTTAAGCTGAAGAACCTATCACTGATAACAAATCAAAGTAGTGGTGATACTACTGTTTATTTGGTCAACATCATAGCAGCTACATTGTTTTATTACATGTATCTTTCATCCTCTTACTTAGAACAACTGCTTCCTTACTTTGTGCAAAGTGCAAGATTTCTGATAATATCGTCAAGAAATATTTTTGTTCTTTCTCCTAGGACTGGAGGCTTTATATACAGGATCTGTAGACAACAGACCACACACAAAGCCTTGGGAGGGTCACTGCTTTTCAAAGAGGACAGACTAGGAAAACACTTTGTACTAAGTTTTTACTTCTTACCTTAAATACCTTAAAAGATAAGGGAAGATAAGAATTGGCACAACTATCTGTGAAGACTGTAATCCAGGTTTAACAGAGCAGTATGTTTCACTTGAGATCATACAGATTTAACAAGTTAAGGCCATGGCCCCACTTTAACAGCATTTCCTAAATAATCTTTGGTCAGACACTTAAAAGTTGTTTATTAGCCATCATGTTTTGAAAATGGATGCATGCACGTTCCTTGCAGTTTAAAGAAGCTTTTCAGAGGGTAATAACTTGGGAACGAGGGCTACAGAATATGGTGAGACTGTCACCCTACCTCTACCAGAAGAATAATCTGTACTTAATCTGTAATCATCATATGATCAAATAATTAAACTATTACTGTAACATAGTGACTGTAACAGCAAATGTCTTGGCACATTTTTCATAAAGACAAATACTGTTCTCTTTATGATTCCCTTAATGGGACGTATAAGGAAGACAGATGCCCTGTACACAGTAAATCAGTTTTGTGAAAAGTTACAAACCTTCCTGAAAAGTGAAATTTGCTGGTATTTGGCTGGAGGTTAATAATCTGCAATATATTTATATAAATCAATGTGGAATGCAGCCGGACTGCCTATAACCCCAACACATGCAAATAGAGAGGAGCCAGACAGGTCTGAACATCTGAACATAAACACTGGAAAATATTTCCAACTGTATGATTCCTTTGTGTTGATCTACGTTTACCTAAAAATGTTCTAAAACACCTTTTTTTTTTTTGCCAGGTATTTAATACACTGGCAAAGTTATATTTTCAACTACAGCAAAATTATAACTCAAGAAAAAAAGGAAAAAAGATTTCACTGTATAGAATATGAAGCAACATGTAATTTCCAACTCACTGTGGAGGGAAATGCTGATTCTCTGTTTAAGGCTTCTGTACGTGGCTTATTAGGATTCTTGCATCTTCTGGCACAGCAGAACTCAGAGGAGTGCAATTCTAGGCTCTTTTGACTGACTAATAATATTTTCACTGAGTAATAATATTATCCTTCCTTTTTATACACCCTTTATGTGAAACCCTAAATGCTTTACTGTTAACAATAAAAACTCCAGATCCTGCATTGGGCTGGGTGGAAGCACATTGCATTTACTCACTGAAAATTCAGCTGCTGCCTTGGAAAGACAATAATTTAAAGCACAGCTTATATGAATCCTTGATATTATAAAAAGACATCTGGCATTGCCCAAGCAAATAATTCTGGAAATAGATTGAGAAGACACAGTCTCTTTATTTAGTAGTTTCCATAGGGATAAATCTCCTTTTTATAAATTATATTTACATCCACTGTGAGAAAATCATCCATAAAGTTGTCTTCTTTAGCTAGGAACATCTATGCTGTCCACAGTGCACACCTCTAAAGTAATTTCCTCATGATTTTCTGTACGTGACAGGTCAGTTTTGCATGTGATTGCCCCTTTAGAACAGGCAACAGTAAAAGACCTTTTATATAAAGAATTACTTTGTGGACACTGTCCTAAGTGAAGTAAATGTACCTCAATTAATACAGGATTTCCATACTGAATACTTTGTAAACACAAGCCCTGCCCTTCTATTGTACATACAAAATAAATGTTTGAATTATTTGATTAAAGTAAGATCCGCTATGGGAAATCCTGCAAGTATTCAACAAGATGTTTGGCTGCGAGTCATACACCAGCTGATGTGTTGATCTGAACTAGAACATTGTTGAGCAGACACTCACAGAGTACCCGTGTTTTAATTATGACATTTTTTCAAGTTAATTGTAGCAAAGTAAAAAAAGTTTATCAGCTACAAATCTATGTCTCTTTTATTTTATTTGTCTACTGCCTAGTGGCTCTTACTATAACCTAGCAGAGTACCCGCCTTCCTACAAAAATACTTTGGGTTTTTTTGAACAAAGAAAACTAGAAGATGTGTCTTGAAGTCTCCATAGTTTCTTACAACCTGTAATCTGACAAATGCAACCTCAGATCATGTTCATTTTACAATATACAGTCTGAATGCTTAATGCATTTACAAGAAAAGACACAGTTACGCTAATGCATTTGAAAACAATTGTCTTCTGACTCTTAATGGTTTGGTAACTGCTTCTAGGAAGTCCTTAAGTGTTACTGGACTTGCTTTAGAGATGCTCTGGGAACTGCTATAAAGTTACCCACTTTCAAGCAGAATAAACATTTTTTTCCTGAGCAAACTAAGATAACCTGCAAGAAATGGTGAAAACCAGATCTGACTGTAAGACCTGAAAAACTGTGGGACATAAATTCTCTTGGCTATTGTCAAACATATGAGTAAGTATGCCTGGAAAATTAACCAGACCATAGTCAAAGAGAAGACCAAAGAATGAGATACTTGCTGTCAATCCATCCAAAGGCTTGTTATTTTTATTGCAGTAGGACTAATTCAACATGAACACATATCCCTTTACTTTGCTGGTCACTCATAGCATTGAAAAAAACACAGTCCTTGCCCTCAAAAGTTTTTCAATAACATGAATTTAATTTTCTTGGGAACAGTGTCATCCTAGGAAGAGTTACTTTCCAGCTTATGCACGACAGAGAAAAAGAACTGAAGCCATTGATTTACGAGTAGGAGAAACGTTTAAGAAGGCTGTGGTGTGGTAAGTAGTGGCATAGCAATATGCTACAGTTTTAACGTTTCATGAGTCTGGTCAAAGGCTCAGATGGAAAGAGTTTGGTGGTCTCAGCCTAACTCTGAAAGGTGTTTATCCACATGACAGAAAACCAGCACAGAATTTATGTATGATTGACAGTGTTTACTCAAACACCACAAGATTGGGATACCAAGACTATTACAGGTCATGATTGAGGTTTATTGACAAATATGTGGGGAGGAGCCTGAATAGCCTCTGCTTTCACTGCCTTTGGCTGAGGTTAATCCTTTGAGTCCGTAAGTTTCAAGGGCCTTGAATAAAATTTCAGCCTCTCATACTTCAAAACATTGAATACTGACAGTCAGGCATAGTTTCAGCAGCAGTCTTAGACTTTTCTGTTCCCATGAAGTCATTCAGCAGCAAGTCCTTTGTTCACCCAACTTCTTAAACTATGTACTGCTTGAAAAAAACAGTTTTCCCTTTTAATACTTTTAATATTTGCTACCTTCTTTTTGCTACCTACTTTTAATATTTGCTACCTTCCCCCTTCTTGCTTATGAAGAGGAAAAAGACTGCTAACAGACACCAGTCTCTACTTGGAATCACATATACCCAATGTATTGTAACAAACGGGTTGTATTTCAGATGAAGAAGACAATAGCTGGGCAAGTGGAGTGGAACATGTGCGTTATGAGAACCATAGCCCACGTAGCAAAACAGGAAATAGAGCTTCACACTCTGAAAGGTATGACAGAGCTCTTTCATCCCTTTGTTCAGGACATGCATCTGAAAGCTGGTATTTCAGATGTAGATTCTTCTCACTCAAAGGAACTGTAGTGAAATACTCTTAGATGAAAAAAGCATATGCAGATGAACAGGCCACTAAACTCAAAGTATCTCATATTTTAAGTGCATTTTTTCTGGGATAACATCTGTAAAACCATGTAGAAATGCAAGAGCAAAGTTCCATTTTCAAAAGCATATGGGGTCTTCAGGAGCTTCACAATGTCACACCAGCTGCAGCTGCACCAATGTGCATCAGTACTTTGGATATGCCCCTACAGCAGACTGCAACATAAAGAAGATGCACTTAGACCATGCTCAACTGACCCACCTTGGTACTGAAAATGTACAGCATGACAGCACAGCACTGCCTGCAGCACGGTAAACCAGCCCACCGTGAGCTCCATTCAGCAGCAGTCAGATGCCTAGAGTCAAACTGGATTAATTAAAATAAGCTTGGATATCTCTACACTGCTCATGGCAACTTTACATCTCAAACCCTTATTCTTTAGACTTCTTCTGGGTTCTTGGAATTTGTGAACATTTTTCCTGCCTTGCTACCCTTCCAGGAAAGAGTAGCAAGATCGCTTTGTGTCTTCAGAAGAAACCTCTTCCAGGCAAATAGCAGAAAAAGGCAGAACATAACATCAGATAAAATAAATGAATTTATCTAGGGCAGGCAAATGCTATGCAGATAGATGTTTTCAACTCTGTAGTCACTCATTCATTACCTGCTGTGCACAGAGCAGAAAGAGCTACCGCGAAGAAGCAACTACATGATGAAAGCAAGGCAGCAGAAAGTCCTATCCTGGAGACCTACTCCAGCAGAGCCCAATCTTCTTGCTTATAGCCCACTCACCAGTGAGGTTTAAGGGAAGGAAGGGGGATATTAGGACGACAAGGCAATCGTTCATCTGTAAGCTGAGCTTTGTGCTGTAATTTTTTCCAGTCTCTCTCCCTTTCTGACTTGGAAAAATTATTTAAAATGCTTAGCTGCATAAAAGATGTTTTTGTTCTTTAAGTGTGTGTGAGGAAGAGAGACAGAGAAAGTGACAGAGAGAAATAGATGCTCTTGAAAGCGAAGTAAATAGCACTGGCTAAAGTCCGATAGTGTGGGCTGACTGGGCAAGCTTTCAACACTCAGTACCGACTGCAGCCCTGACCTGAAACACCCCTGCTCTCCTGCGCTGGGCCCCACTCGAGCAATGACGAGCCCTGGTGCCAGACTGAATGGTTTTGTGATGCAGACAAATGTCTGCTCTGATGAAACCACCAAAACTAATTTCCATTTTCAACAGAAGCCAAGATTTGAGCCCAAAGGATGAAAAGGCTAAGTACATTTACTCACTATGCCACCCAAGTCACTAAAAGGTGCAGTTGTTAAGGAGTTTCACCTCAAGGAAAAAAGACGCCTGACAAGACATTCTCTGCACCTCTCTTTGTTCACAGCAGCATGCTGTCTTTTTTAGCCCTCACACTGCCACTTCTTGTTCACCTTCTTTGTGAAGGGAGATTATTTTTAATAGGCAAGGACCAGAAATGGATCTGGTAAGGTGCAGTAATTCAAATAATATCCTGCCTTGCAGAATTTCACTTTCAGGACTCGCCCTACAGTTCACCAGTTTTTGAAATACTTAACTCCTCACCAGTCCATTAACAGCTTCACCTCATTGCAACTGATTTTAAAACCAAACTGGTCATACACTGAGCAATTGCCATTACCGAGGGAAAATACCAGGTTGCTGGTGCCCACGTTTACTCCTGTGCGCTGCCGTACCAAACAGACTGTCAGATTCTCTCTGTGAGGGACAGGCCAAGTCACCCCAAATCAGAAAAATAACATGGCCTGTTACAACGACAGTCGCTGACAGATTGTTTAGAATCAGCAATAGCTGTCTGACCTATTCATAGTGCTCTCATGTGATCCTTGAGCAAGCACATGTACACTGCCTTTCAGAGTCATGTACACTGCTGGTATACAGTACTGACAGCTTCCAGTGAGCTTCCAGTTCAGAGTACAAATTAAAGATGCTTCAATTCATTGGTAGTGCATCTGCATCTTTTATTAAGTGTTTTAGATTTTCTGTAGAATACCTTCCTCAGGGAAAGCTGCATTCCTTTTTACATTCCCTAAATTGCTCAACATGTGAATAAAACTTATGTCTGAATACTGATCTTGTTACATTCAAACTCTGGACTCCCAGCTGTACCTGGTGCAAGACGGGATACAATAAAATCCAGTCTTTATTCATGCGTAGCTCACAGTCAAACTGATTGTTACAGACTCCACATTTCAATTTACATTTTGAATTCCTGCTTGGACCAAACCTACAGGATCTAAGTCTAAGCTGATCACCTCTTTCCTAGATTTAAATAACATCAACAACTCATTTTCGGGAGCTTTTACAACAGTAGAAATCATCATTCATTCTTTAGTAGCTTAATAATTTAATTTATCTACACTTGAGACCTAATGGTGATGCCAACATACCAAAAATAACAAAGGAAATAACATCATTGCATTCCATATAAAAAGTATTCACAGCAAAAAATCAAATGTTCTGTTTGATACTCTGTATCATCTCATAAAGTTTTCTAAATCCAGTATCACAGCAGTTCCTGAGGTGTTTAATTCAGCATTTTTTAAAGCGGTTAAGTAGTTCCAATGTGAATCTGATTCCAAGTTCTTGCTTTTTAGAGATGCACAAAGAAAACTAAAAACCAAAAAGCAGGTACTGTAGAAGATGACAGAGGAGGTCTACTGTTTTGATGCTTACCATCAGTTAGGGGACTCCTGTTCCCGAATGACCTCCAGGTTACTCTACAGCCACAATTCTACTAGGGGTTGGCGGCTGTACGCAAAACTCAGGTTCTGCTTAAATCTGAATTAACCTTACAGCGTATGCTAAGCCCTCAGGAATACAAGCCTGACTGATGGTACTTCTGAAGGGCCAATCTAGTCATCAAAGCCATTGAACAAGTAAGGTAAGGGGGCTTGCTAAATGGTGCAAATACATCTGAGCCCTGATGATGTTGCTACCACTTCCTAGGAAGAAGGGTCAGTACTGGCAGCAGATGAAAGGAGCCCAAAGCTGATATGGTGATGGGGATGAGGAGGGGAGAGAGAGCACAAGGTGCAAAATGTCTTGCTGTGGTTCTTTTACTGGCATTAAGAACAGTTTTAAGACTCTCAGAAAAAGTACGGTTCTAGTGATTTGTGAGACACCCACACATTGAAGTCTTGTAAGAAAATACATTTCTACGTTCCATAGGTAGAGACGGGACGAAATGATCTGCATATCTCAAAGAAGGATCAAGAGCTGACTTTTAGAAAGGGATAACTTCCATGGTTCAACAATATTGTGAACTCCACTGCAAAAGCAAAAGAGCAGGAAAACAGAAGGAAAAAAAAGCCTAAAGAAAAATAAAAGGTTAAATTGGCTAAAGTTGACAATACTGATATGCACAAAGTAAATAAATACTGTATATGTTAGTAACAAAAGTTTGAAAACCAAACTCATTCTTTTTAGTTCTTTCAATTGTGTTGTTCTAATGTATTCAAGGAATCATTAAGGAAATCTGTAGGCTTTTTAATGTAACATCCATGTATTAAACAGAAAATAATTAGTATGTATCAGAGTAAAACACAGTAAAACAATGGATGGTTCACTGTCACATCCACTAGTTTATATTTGGGTTTATTATTATGTATCATTTCTTACATACAATGTTCTTGGCTCTCTAGATGACATTATAACAAAGAAAATCCTTGGTAAGAGAATGAAACAAGCACCACTCTGGGAAATCAGGTCCAGACTTCTTACACAGTCTGTTTGTTTATTGTTATGACAGCACAGTCAGTTAACATAACACAAGCTTTGAGAAGTATTTTATGAAATGTTTTTAGATCTGTCAGTAAAAAAATGCAATTTTGGAGTTAGGGCAGTAGTGCACAGAAAAAACCTGTCACATCCTGATCTTGCATGATCCACTATCCCTGAACTACCAAAGAACCTAGGCTGCACTTAATTTCCAGCGTGCAAATAACCTAAGTGACTTCTATGGAAGTATATATCATCTAAAGCTTCATCTCCTTTATATGCTTGGTATCTTTTCAGAATTGAGATCAGAGAAGATTTATTTTTTTTTTTAAATAAAGATAATTCATTGTCTGTGCACATGGAATGAAACAGCAAAGGCCAAAACTGGTCAATTTTCTCTTCCTTATACTCAGCCAGTCATTGCCTGGACAGAGCAGTGTAAAACCCTGCATGTCACTTAAACCTGTATCTGCTATGGTAGTTGGTATTTGTGGTTACTGGTCTGGCTTCTCTTACCCATGCAGTGAGAACTCTACAACTTGGGGCCCTGCATGTGAGTTTCCCTTTTCCTCCTCAGTGTCCTTATCTGTACCACAGTTTCTCCTTCCTAACTTTTTAATTACCTTTAGGAATCAAGTTAATTCTTGAATATGGTCATACATTTCTGAAAACAATGCTCATGATTTATTCCAGAGTTCATGACAATTTTTTGTTCCTAAATTCTGAAATTAACAAAACCATGAACCGTTGCTTTCCCAGTCCTTACCTGCATGACTACAAAACAGCAACGGGTAGGAACAGTTCTTGTAATCTTACAAATGGAAACAGCAATCTAACATCAGATATTTAAACTGCATGAAAACAACTTTTAAAGAATGTCTAAATCTGTTGAAAGAATCTGTTTATGGATTCATCAGAACTGCTCAAAATGTCCTGAAAACAGACCAGACATATACACCCACCTCTAATGCCAGCATGGTGGTAAGGTGGCAAACACAGCTGCCACATCCAGCAATAGACCAAGTGAAAATCCAAAAGATGTGTTACATTTTGTGTGTTGATTTCCACACGTGCTTGTCCTCATGAGGTTAAAAGACACAAAAATCGAGATGCAGTTCACGGTGCTTTTTGGCTACACCTGATATGGGGAATAACTTTGATTAGGCTTTGATGCCAGATGTATTCCCAAGAAGCCCATGTGCCATGATGACACAGGCATCATTAACTTCAGACAAAGGGAATTACTCCATTCACTTCTGCAAAACCTGGTAGGGAGCGCAGTGAATTTCCCAAAAATCAAAAGAAAAAGTTGATTACTCCCATGGGCAAGAAAAATAAAGAGGATCTGGCCAGGTTTTGGGAGGTAGCTGGATTTATGCACCTAAACATTGCACTCTTTATAAGTTGTATTGTAAAAGAAAAATGGAGTGGCAGAGAGTAATATATAACTTTACAAGAGAAAGAAGACAGTAGGGGATATTTAGTCTAAAAACAAAGCATCAAAGGGGGAATGGGAAAGGAATACAAAGTTAAGGTAATACTTGAATTCAGAACATAGAGAAGGCAGGTTTAAAGCTTGCAAGAAAACTAACAACTCTGTTGAATGTGGCTGTCTTTGGCTACCCATCATCAGACAATTCAAATGCCGCCCATCTATACAACAGCCCAGCAGAGCTCAGGGGCACCAAGTTCTCCTCTCAGCCTCTGTGGAAGAGATACAGCTCATGTAATGGAGCTGCTCAGGGGTCTGGTGGTTAGTCTGAATGGGTCATATAGGCCCCCATATATTCAAGGGAAAGAAACAGGTTGGTCAAATCACTCTGTGGGGGGTACTGTCTCTCTCTGTGTCTTATGGAAGATGCCTAGATGACTAATTTATAAAAGACGCTTGAATTTGAATGAATTTAGGAGAGATTATTCTTTCCCAGGAAAACTTCAACTTAGCAATTTTACTCGACGGGATTCCAAATTATGTTAAATTGATTTTTGAAGATATTTAAAAATATTTCTTCTCATGAGGAACTTAAAATGAAATGAGAAAGAAGTCAAAAGAAAAAAAAAAAAAAGACACTGAAAACGCCACTGCCTTAATCAATCAATCCCCACAGACCAGGATCAATCCTAAAAAGCTCTGCACACACACAAGAGCCTTTACCTAAGCCTCATGAAGTCAGTACAGGTACTTTACTGGCTTTGGCTCAGGTCCAGAATTTCCTTTCATTTGAAAGGGAGTTTCACTCAAACATGGAAGACTGAGTTCAATATTCATGCTGTACAGAACAGAAACAAATGGGACTTATAAATCTTCAATACAAATTTACAAGATTTTGCTGGCTTAATAAATTTAGCCAGGGGGCAATTGCTCTTAAACACGATACATAAAAAGGGACCCTTGTTTCCATGAGCATGCAAATTCCTTACACGTTTCATCAGAATTTAAGACATTACATCTTACAAGTTTTTAAAAATGTGGACTTCATGGCTGCTCTTTTTCCCATTCATAGTCATTCACACTTGGCTGTACAAGCTCCTTGGGTGTCATGTCATTTCTTCTACTAACCTGTTTTTTTTTAAATTGTAAATTAATTCATAGCACATGCAAATAAAACTAAAAATGCCTATTTCTGTAAGATTCTCAGGGGCTTTCATCCTCTGGTTCTTCAGGCAGATGTCTAATAGACGTTTCTTGCTTTTCCAGCCAGTTTACATGGTACTGTGAGCCAGCCATTTAAAGATTAATGCACACGGAGTGAAGTATTCTATGGACTGTACTGCACTTTAAGTGTTTCCTTTAAGCTCTTGCACACATATGTAAAAGAAAACAAATTAAAGATTATTTGCAGAGTTTGGCAATGAAAATGAGGTGTGAGTAGCATTTTGAGCTAGCAATAAATTTTGTTCGACTGCTTTATTACTTCAGGGCAAAGGCAACTCTTTCTTTTGGGGCGTCTTTTAGCAGCATAAGATGAGGTTTTACATTTTAATGCATGGAGAGTTTTGAAATAAATTTGGCATTTTGTAACTTATAGTGTATGTCAGATGTAAATACATGACAAAAATGTATTTTGGTTGTTTTGCAACAACGTGTCTCACATTTCTGAAAGAAATGAACAAACTATAATAAATCTTGCAAAACAAAGTCTGGTTCCTGGAGTGCTAAAACTTTTTTATGTCTAGGCAAATGAAAACAAAGTACATCTACCCAAGCTCTGCAAGCAAAGGGGAACATGCTCTGCAGTGTCCAGGAAGCCAGTGTCAGCTCAGGCTGAGCTGAGGAAGATCTGAGGACAGCAGAGCATAATGGCTGAGGCTCTGCAGCACTAACATGGCTCCGCAGCTTCCAGCTGGCTCCAAGCACCGGCAGAGTGAGTAGGCATCTGCTTGGGAATGAGGCAGGGCTGGATCACATCTGCTTGCAAATGCTGCATGGACTTACAAAGCAGTGGACACATATTGCTTAAGATCGTAGAGCAAGTAGGTGTTAAAACTGTCGAGCCTTAATTTGCCAGAATTACCACAGGTCTGTCCTGCTCTTACACCTTTTCCTAAGCTATCTGCTCTTTCTCACTTCAGAAAAGTATTGGGTGAGATGGAAATTGTTCTGATGCTTCCTAAGCCATATATGTTTTGTTTTATTAATATAATTATTTTTATTTCAAGAATAAGTCAAGAGACATCAAGGGCTGCAGGAGCTGCTCCTCATTTTTTACCTCTGTTCAGAGAAATGGCACAGAAATTTATACCACAGCTGATGGTCTTGAGCCTTTGTACAGCTGACTAACAGGCAGCACTACACACCATCCAGAGCCCCCCAGATCAGTACAGTCTACAAATGCCTTTTCTGGCTGTGGTCAGCTTGCCTATTCCAGTGACACACTACCATTTTTTTTTTTCAATTTCCATCTTTTTCCATCTAACAGAAACAATTACCCCTCTTAGTTCTTCTTCAGAGCTTCCATTTACCTTTTATTTAAATACATAGTCAAGGAAAGGCTGAATTTTCACACTGTGAAATGTATGTAATCACACTGGACATAATTATTTATGTACAATTTTTATATGAATTGTCATGCCTATTGCACTACAGGCTTTTAATTAGGGTGTCACTGGACTACCAGTTATATCAAACGCTGTATCATGTAACTTCTATGTGTGTGTGGGGGTGAACACTTACCAGTGGCACTGGCCTACAAAGACAAATATTTTTTTTCATCCACATGGCCAATATACAATGGAATAGCAGGATTTAGAAAACAAAATAAGATTCCAAACTCAAGGAGTCAATAGTAATTACATTGAATAGATACAGAGAACATATTAAAGACATGTATGACCTTAGATAGTAAAGATATGGCTGCATTAATAGCAAGGGCAAAAAAAGACATACTAAAACCATCAAGATAAGTGATTTAAGAACCAAGGTTCTAAATTACAAAATAACCTAGGTGTTAAGGGTCGTCAGTACATTTGAGAATCACTTGTTGTCCAAAGTGTCACTTCTCTATGATTTTCAATTACTATCCCAATGCCTAAATTATACGAATATAGGACTGGAAGAAAAAAAATAAGACTAGTTGCCTGCATTAATAAGCACCCACACAAGACATTTATAAAGATGCAAAGATATTGCAGGCCACAAGATGCTTCCTACCATCCCGTACCAGACGCAGAGCTAGAACGAGAGCTACAGCCCTGGAGCTTTGCCTTATGGTGCATTTTAGTGTGAGAGCCTCACTCACTGTCACCCCAGGTCCCTGCAGCAGTAGGGTATGCATGAAATAAAACTCCTAGTTATTCCAGGAAGCTGACCTCTACCATTTTACACAGGATATTAAATAGGCCCCAGCTGTCTCCACTTAGAAGTGACTAAGTTCATGTTTTATAAAGGTCCATTCAGCCGCTTTCTGAGTTATCACAGAATTTAAGTGACTTTCTGTGAAGAAAAAGTCAAACTTTCTGATGACTTCCCTTACCTACTTTTCATGCAGACATGTCTTGGTTTTCAAACATCACAACTGGCATCTATATATTCTGAAATAAGAATCTGTGTCTGGATTATGAAAACATTTTAATAAGAAATAGCTGTCTCAAGTCCATCTGTAAGAAACATACACAGTAGGGCACTTTTTTCCCCTTCTAAATCCAGGAAGACACAGTAGTCTTCATTTCTATGAATGCCTCTGTACAGAAGCCCCTATGGTATATGAGCATTGATCTAAGTGCTGTACAGTCCACGTGATTTCAGTCCAGAAGGCAGAGAAGTGACATGGATTTAGATTTTCCAAAGCACAAGAACACTTTTTCAGGCTTGTGAAAATGACAGTGATCAATATATTAAAAATGCCATGATAATAATGTCCATTCAGAAAATTTTAGTTAAATTATTTCAAGAACTCAACAGTCGTTTTAAGAAGAACCTCCATTTAAAAGCTGACAAGAAGATACTGCAGTATTTTTGTATAAAGGATGTGCTCTGGGGTGACTGAGTTCTGGAACTGAGTGAATAATGAAATTTAAAGATGGCAATTTCATGCCTGAAAGAAGAAAGATCAAAGTAACCTTAAATTTTACAAGATTTGAAAAATTAAAAAAAAGGTCAATATTAAAAGTCAACACATAATCACATCATCTAAATATTCCATAAAGCCTTTAAAATATATATATGTATTGCACACAGTAAGAAACAAACCCATCTGTTTAAAAAATTAGTTCTGCTGCTTTTAAATATTGACATCCCTTGTTCAATTGCCTGCTGCAGCAGTCTGTGCCCTCGTTAGGTTAAGCCATTAGATGTTTACTCTTTTGAATATTATCTGGGCTCCTTGCCATTCACACCCGGCTTTATAATTTTCATTTACTCTTTCCAGAACACATTTAATAAAATTTACTATTTTATTATACTTAGGAGTGAGATGGTGGTTCCAAGTTCCAATTTTCAATGCCATGCAACTTTCTGAAAACAACTAGCTTTTGGGACGTTTTTTCCTGGCTTGCCCTCATTCCCTTCCAATTTTTTCTTTTAACTTTAAAGAAGAAAACTGTTCAAACGTTTTTAAGGCACAGACTTGAAACTAATTGCAGTGCTACATGCCTAACAATCCTCATCCATGTTACAAGATAATAATTCTGAACTTCCTGGTATAAATGCAGTCAAATCTTGAAATTATCATGGTTTTTCTTTTACACACACACACACACACACATATGTAATATGCATGTCCGAACAGCTTAATAGAGCAGCTTATTTGCTTTACTACAATTATATTGTCTTAGCGGTTCCATAACAAAAAAGCAGTTTTCAAGCTTTGTAAATCAAACTATAAAAGAACTAGCTCCAACAGACACTCAACAAAAAATAAAAAAAAAAAAAAAAAAAAGATGGAGCAGAATCTGTTAGCATTATTGATTTACTTTGATTTTGCAGGCTATTACCAAGCAATGTGGGCTGACATGTTTTGAGATTACAGGAAAAATAAAACTTTAAATTCCAAGAAAATTACTCCAAGAGATAAAGGTGTAGTACCACTGCTTTCCAAGCACTCAGGTTTTGGATAATTCAGGGTGGAACACAAGTTAGACACCAGAATTTTCCAACTACTTGCACTTGTACAATCATGGAATTTGCTTGAAAGGAATCTGAGGCAATGAAACTATGTGTAGCATTAGAATTTTATAAATATTAAGATAGTAAGCCCACTTAGTGGCAAATCCGATATGAGACCCAGTATGGCAGAGTGAGGGGAAATGAGAAAAATACACAAGAGAAACTACATCTGAAAAGGTTTAGAAAGGTGCCTTAAACGACTTGTAGGCTGCCAGAGGAGCAGAGCCATGAAAGGGGCAGAGAAAGTTTGCTGTCTTCCTCTGACATCCCCAACTCCCCTGGAGAGTCTGAGGAACCAATACATTTAAACTGTCCTGCTATATCTAGTGCCCAGGAAGAGTTTATAGATCCAAAGCAGCAGCCAGGACACCAGGGAAAGCTGTATGATCCAAGTGACAAAATGTGTTGCTAAAAATCTCTTTTGAGCACCTACGATGTTAAATCTAAGCATTTTCATATCCTTCCTCTTGATTGTTAAATTTTTGAGTGCCTCCTGTTTCTTAATCTCTCTTTTCTAAAGCCTATTGTTACGACATCAAGTCGTAAGAGAACCATCCCTTTCCCAAAAATATCAGATGGAATTATTGTGGCCATTATGACTGTGTGTCTTGACTATAAGAATTTCTTAAACTAGCTATTGCAAGTTCCTTCAGGCTATGCAGAGAGTGATCTCTCTTCCTTGTACTCCAGAACAGTTGCTTCATTGATGGTGTCTGTAAGTTTTCCTCTTTAAACCTTGTCTGATTTGTCCACTTTATTATGAACAGTGGTTGAAATTGTTCTTTATTGTTTTAGTAATCTTAGTTGACTTTCCAGCTTCTTCAGAATTATAGGCTCAATACCCTTTCATTGATCTAGAGAATGGCAGAAGAATTAAATTTACTTTTTGTGGCTTAAGCTTTGTTTCTGCAGAATGGTCTTGTCCACTCTCAACTTTGGATTACTGAAAACCAAGCAGTCTTTGAAATGTGTTTTCTTACAGACATCATAATATCCTACTGATTTGGGACATTCCAATACACTTAAAATGTCTTCTAAAAAGACCCCCTCATCAGTGTTATTCACCTATCTGGATTTTATCTCTAACCACAAATACATTTCATTTGGTTTCACACAGCATCCTTGCTAACAAATTGAGGAAGTGTGGATTAGATGACCA
>NW_010293537.1:0-28686 GCF_000700745.2 Antrostomus carolinensis
AAAAAAAAAAAAAAAAAAAAAATCACAGCTCCATTTAATTATCTAGAGCACGCAGTTCTAGCAGCAGAAGAATGGATGTTACAGACATCATGCAAGCTAACATGGTCAGTAATTGCATTTAAGTGCTCTTGGCTATTCTAGAACTGTTCCTCCAGAGAGTTCAGCTCTGGCTTATTTGCCAGTCTGGATGCCTGAGATATCCAAGGGCATCTCGAGTTGCAATAGATCCCTATGGTTGGACAACCAAATCTCATCTCTAAATCTCAGTGAGAGGAATCTCATCCAAAGGTCTAAAATGTGATTTGAAGTCCAGATGAAAATCAAAAGCTGCATGGACATTTGCACATGGTAACTGAAATTGTAAAAGACATTATTAAAGCCTTAAAACATGTGAAAGTAAAAATTGTGCTTGAAGAAGAAATGCTCTTTAACTATTTGCAAAATTCATCCAGAAAGCCTTCCTTTGCAGTCAAAATGAGTCAAGTCCCCACAGGACTCATAGAACTCCTGAGTTTGCTCAAGAGGAGAGTAAAGGGCACTTTTGGAGTATTACTGGTGAGAACACAAGAGGTTGTTCCTCTCTGCAGTGATTTCAAATTTGCCTTTAAGGCTAAACAGGAGGCAGATTTTTAAAACTTAATCTATACCTGCCAGTGGTTTTGTTTTGTCAGTTTATGGACAACATATCTCTAAGATTAATGAGGTTTAAAGCTATATTAAAGGAAAGAATGAAGGTAACAAATGAAGAGGACTGTGAGGATAAAAGAAGGTTAACAAGAAATATAAGGAAGTGGAGTCCAGTGTGTACACCTTAGTTGTCAGCTGCTTTCCAAAAGCATTAATGAAAATAACTAAGAGGCACCTGGCCCCGAGCAAACTCCTGTGGAGTCCATCATACTCAGCGTATCTTTCCCATTCAACTCTGTTCTCTAGGAGCACATTTTACTGTAGCAGGGCAATACCTCTGTATGTTTTTTTCATATTTAATGAGGGATGGATATATATATGCATGTGGATGGTACAGATAGACACAGGCTTCTCTGCCTGTGTCTACTTCATGACACAAATTAGCTCTGACACAGAAGTCATATGGTGTTTTACAGGATCCGTGTCAGCAAGACTGACTGACTCAGCCTAAAAACTGTACTCAACATCTAGCTCCTTCCTAGATAGCTCAGAGAGCATCAGCTCAGGCTACACTGAGCTGTAGGTCTTCTTATTGTGTGCAGAGACCTTTGAAGTAGTGCAGGAGTCCTCATTACTGATCCCTGCCTTGTCTGTGTGGGTCAGTAACCAAACCTCAAGCATTTCTATACAGCAAAAACCATAGTCTCCTGGAAACCCACTATGCAAGGGTGGGCTTCTAATAATCTTCACATTGCATGAACAACAAAGGTGCAGCCCTCACGTAAATCAATAGAAGTAATATTGTTCCTATTCATGATAATCCAGTTAATCCTGGTGGTGTCATGCCCCCATATCAACCTCTTTTAAATGAAGAGGCAAACAGATGGAAAGCGAGCTTCCATTTTGATGCTTGATTCTTGCATCTTTGTTTCCACATTCACCATTGCCTCACAATAGGTGCCAAGTTAAACAATCGTTGCTTCTATTTGTTCATTTGAGCATAAAGAACAGTTCTGTGGTCTTATAAAGCTATTTAATTATTTTGAATAAACACAATAAGAGTGAAAGTAACTGCAAAAAAATCATTCAAAGCATATAATTTTCACCCTCTTCATTGCTTAATTAATAGTGCATTAGGGCAGGGTGTAGTGGATGTACCAGATAAGCTTCTGGCTTATTTTTATTTCAGAAATTTCCTTCCCATTACTCTTTGTTTTACAGTACTAATACCTACACATATTTTATTTTAAGTTTTGAGTTGCATCACAAAGGTTACGGGCAAATAGAGTATGAGGGATTGGAGATTTCTCACAGAGGGGCTCAGTCATTTATGAGTAAGGACCTAAGAAACATCTAACTGCACAGTATCTTACCAGCCTTGCACCCCTTTCATCTGTGCCTGCACTACCTACGCAATACACACTGATACTTTATCATGCTGAGACAGACCTGCTAAGACAGATGCTAGGCTGACCTGGGGAAAAGCACCTGCCAAGTGAATCCTCATGGATTCTGCAAAGGTACACATAAACACTTCTTATACATGGAAATTACCTACACTATTCAAATAATGGTGACTGGAAGGCCAATCTGTAAACAGTGCTTCTCCGGTGATATACTACAGGTCAGAACAGTTGACCTGGGAATCTCCTGTGGTTTTAAATTCAGGAAAAAATCTCATTATCACAACATACCCTTTGCTGATCTTCTTTACTGCCATGAATTTCAGGTCACCGTGTCCATTTTTGTTTCACATAGGGAAATTATGAAGTAGCCAGACATAAATCATAGAACATACAAAATCCTCTGATGGGAAATGCTCAAAAAGGCTATTGTCTTCCCAAAATGTATTTTTTAGGTTCTGGTTACTTCTTAAGCACATTACTATTCTTTATTAAGAAAACATATTTGGGATGACATAAAACTCAGTTCAGCATAAGGATGACTAGACTAAATCACCAGTTCAGAGGTTAAGAATATGTTTTTTTCTACCTAAAGCTTCTGTTGATGGAAGAATATATTTGACTTAGAAATCAAGCCCTTCCTATTTCTATTGCCGGTGTGTAACCTAGGTATTCTAGGATTTATGAAGCAATAAATGTTTGGGGTTTTTCTTTGCTGACACAAATTTAAGGAATAATACTTCAGTGCAAGACAATAAATAAAAATATTTATTTTTAAAATAAATATTAAACCACTTCTGAAGTGGTTTCCTTTTACATTTTTAATACTCTAATTCTACAATGATCATTTGAAATATAGTTGAAATAAACTCAAAATATCATTGCAGAAGTTGGTTTCCTACATTGTTTTCTTTGCTTCAGTGTGTATTAGAGAAATCACCACCTGGAGAAATTGTCACAATTCCTGTTTCTGAGATGTAGGATTTTAATTTTAAATGAGTTGAGTTAACCTGTAAAGGCAGTGACAGCTTTTATTGCAATATCTTTCCTATGGTGGGTTCTTTTCATCCACTGATAGTTTTGCTGATGAATGTGTTTAGTATGTTATTTGCCAGATAGCCATTACTGAAGTCCTGGGAGAAGAAAGCTCTGTCAAAGTGACAATCTTCTTTCTGAAAATGGGATTTTAAAATAGACTACATGGAGATTTCTGCTCTGTTTGGGAAAATTCTTTACCTCTATAAGCATTCTTAATCTAGAGAAGAAAAAAAATACAGCATGTTGTGCTTTCTTCTCCCAGATTGTATATAATTTCCTTTTCTTCTTAAATATTGGAAAAATAAAAGAAAATGTCTATCAATTTTTCAAAGATTCAAGAGACTTCTAGGTGTCCAGTATGAAATAACTAAATTGACCCTGACTTAAGTATTCAAAAAAAAATCCTTGTGCAACCTAGGTAAAATGCAGTTCCTTAGAAGTACCTCAAATACACTCTCACAAATTGAGACACTAAACATTTTAGAAAGCTTGGACTCTACCCATTAAGAAAAAGTAGGTTTGTGCTCTGAGGAAAGATGTTAGGACTGATCTTGCAAAACTTTCCATGAATAATTAATATTAACCCTTGCATGTTAACCCTTAACATGTGTGGCATTGAGATCAGAGTTTCATTTGTTTACAAGCTAATTCAAAGACCTTTTTTTCTTCCCACAACAGAGAACCAATGTTATTCTGTAATTAATGATGAGCAATGGGATAGTAAGTAGTGACTCATTTGCACTTTGACTAATCACACTGGTGCACTTGACCTGTACAGCTGAACAAATCCGTACAATTCAACCTAACAAAGTTTAAGTTCAAGCGTAATTTTCCTGAACACTTTATCTGAAAAATGTCTATTAATTACAGGATGATTCATCCAAAAGGAGAAAGAACTACAGAAATATAAATAATTAAATACAATGTACTTACACAGGAAAATGTACACAATAAAGTCTTTCATAGGAGCTTTAAGGAGAGTAGTGATCCAGTGAACTAGTGCTTGAATGGAATTCGCTGAGTACTAAGGTTTGGTCCTGGAAAGACTTATTCCCATAGTCAGTGGCAAGCATAAAACACAAGCCTTTGGAAGTCAATGTGCATGCTCACACACTTGGAGATAAGCTTCCGTAAATGTCTCCGCATGACTATAGGAAGAAAATGTCAGTTTTATTCTGAAGTCGTCTGTCTGAGACTTCCCAACTTTACCACTAATTTGCTTCTGACTTTTCTTTTCCTGTGTACCAAAGCTATAAAATCAGAGTAATGGAACTTCCCTAATATATGGGATTGACCAGAACCCCCAGGTACCTCCCTGCAGGGCTGTTCTCCAGCCTCTCGTTCCCTAGTCTGTATGTATATCTAGGGTTGCCATGTCCCAGGTGCAAAATCCAGCACTTGCCCCTGTTAAAATTCATACAGTTGGTGACTGCCTAGATCTCTAACCTATCTAGATCTCTCTGCAGGGCCTCTCTGCCCTCGAGAGTGTCCACAACTCCTCTCAATTTGGTGTCATCGGCAAATTTAGATAGCAGTCCTTCAAGTCCTATATCCAAATCATTGATAACCCCTTGTTGTGTGGTTTCTGGAAATTACAGTGCTTGCAAACTGTTCCTCATGGGTCCACAGGCACCAGAAGAATTTTATTCTTCTTTGTGCTGCTCCAGCCTTCTTTTCTGCACCTCAAAGGCATGTGAGAAGCAGACACAGGAAAATGCCCCCTGTGGAGTTTTCTTGGGCTGCCTACCAGAAGACTTCCTATCACCAAGGACAATGCAGCCTGCATAGAGTACATTTGAGGAAATTACAAAACAGTCGTGGTCACACTGACATTTAAAGCACTTTTTTTCAACCTTCTTAATATTGCACCTGTCAGCTCTGTAGCTCCAGTCTTAATAATCAGCCAGTTATAGCAGTGTTAATGTCTTCTGTCTTAGAAAACGTGTGTCTGGTCAAACAATTGTGAAAACCCTGATGGATTTGTCAGAACAATGCTATCATTGTTCCACTCAGTGGTAGATTTTCTCTTTTGTACAGAAATTGAAATACGAAGAAAAGAATTTAAGACTTAGGGAGAAACCTGAGAAATTTTTTAACAAAATTAAGCATCATAAGGGTAAAAAAAGTATTACAGACTACCTATTCTAGTGTGAAATGGCTGCAGAGGACAAAAATTTCATCTGCAAAGACACTTTGCATAGCATTTTGTATACCACACTTCTTATAATTTATCTTGGAAGTGTTGCTTTTTTTTTTTTCTTGGCCACTAACAGGAAACTTTTCTGTGGTCATTACTTGAGTTCCCACTATACTGGTGACCCATGTAGGTTGCCAGCCATTTAAGAATGTGCAACACTGAACATTTTACAAAGTTCATTAATCTTCACTGTCAAGTAATTGATGTCAAAGAGACAGTACATTCTTATATGCAGGTAATTAATGTAATTATAAATAAAGGGAGTAAGGGAAAGAAAAAGCAGCAAGCAAAGTAAATTAGTTTTGCAGAGGTCCAGGGGATTAAACAGTAACCTTTACAGCTTGTACAGTACAGTAATATGTGAAGCTTCCTTCTTCAAGAGAACACAAACACAAAAAGTAATGAAAGGGTAGGAGGCCTTGACAGATTCCAGAGGAACTTGATGGACTCAAAAGCAGTTTGTCAAGTAGAGCACCAAAATAAAAGTTTCTTTACTTCTGAAGGAATGTAGAAAGCAGAGGTCAGTACAATCCTCTGCTATGTCTCAAATGCAGTTTCTGTTGACAGTTAATTTAAATTTTAAAACTAATGAACATATTGTATCAGACACTGCCCTTGTTATTTTCCTGGTGTTTGTCCAGCAAAATACAGGGGGTGGCTCCAGCACAAACAGCAAAGCGTTCTCAAGAGGAATTTCCATAAGAATGGAAGCAAAAGCAGCCCCCATATATCTTCCCTTTAGCCACTGGTGTATGGAGGAATTCTCTGAGTAACAAAAGGCAAAGGTGTAGACAATTGTTTATAAAGGATTAATATCCTGTTGCTGTAGCTAGGTGATATTTCAGAACTAGTCTAATATAACTTTGGATGGAGAAGGGATTTAACTGAATCTTTTGTCTAAACATGAATTCTGCAGACTTTTGAGTTTTTATTTATTTTGTGAGGAAAGCTTCCTCACAAGTTCATCAAGATTCACTTGCTTTTTAAACTGGAGTGCTTGGCTGAAGAAAGAGATGATGATTATAGATAGAAACACAGTTGCCTGCAGAGTCCTGGATGTCTTTCCTGAGCACCTAAAAATAGTTGTCCTGGAAGATGTAGTCCCTGGACATATAGTATCATACTCTTATCTAGTCATCAGTTATCATACAAGAAGAGATTAGAAGGACACTTTGGAGAGACAATACCCATGTGAGCTTTGAGACTCACATGGTATTAACTCATTAAGATGTATCTTCCGTGAGAGAAGGACACCTATAATGTAAGGCAGTGAAAAAAACCTTAATTAGAAGCAGTGGAAGCTTTCATATCTGACATATTTAAAGGAAGATATAAAGCACAGTAGTAGATCTGAAATAATGAACAATGATACTGTGACACAAAAATTAATTTGAAAATACAGTAGGAACTTTTCATTGATAAAGTTCATGATTTTCTGCTCAGAACACTAATCACCACTGACTTTAAGTTCAATTTAAAAAATTTTCATCAAATCCATTTGACAGAGGTAGAATTTTTCATGAGAAAATTCCACTCTGCAGTATTGCCAAGACAAAGAGCTGAGAAGTTACAAAAGTGGTCTAAAAATTGTAAGTCTTTAAAAAATAACTTGTTATTTTAAGTTAAGTTTAATTTCTTCACATTACTAAACTCCCCCCCCAAAAAAACCCCAAAAAACAAAACCAACAACAACAACAAGAAAATCCCCCCAACTTTGTAGAAAAGCATTGCATTTACCTTGAAATTCTGCTCCCTAAAACTTTTGTTTGACATTCAGGTCATGATTTGAGTTTAGTTTTAAAGACTGATCATTTCATTCAGCCCTGGAATTTCACCAGAGATGTCTAGAATGTTTCCCACTGTGAGACTAAGATAAATGTCCTAGCTGTAGAGAAAGAAAAATATACTCAAATACATATCTGTATCAAAAACTCTACATGACTCATTTCTAATGTACATGGACTAGAAATATCAAAACGCCCTGGTAGCACTGACACATTTCACTGTGATGAGGACACATAGAGTATAGAATAAAACACAGCTTGAGTCACACGATCCAGACCCCCAAAAGCATTCAAATTTATTAATTATATTTTTAATTTTCATTATTTTGTTATACAGATTGTTATATTGATTGATGAATTTATCAATTTATGAATTATTAATGGTAAAAATCAATTAAATGCAGACTGTAAATACAAATATATAAAATACAAAAAACCCCACCTACCTTAATCAATGAAGAATATAGCATAAAAAAGCAATGGGAAACACAAGAACTGATTCTGAGATAAGAAATCCTCCAGAATAACTTTCCCTGTACAAATAATGTAATTGTTCCACACTGTGTTTTGTAGAACAGGTTCAGTGATTTCACGAATGCAGATTAATTATCTTGACATCGGTCAACTTTCTCTGAGATAAACTGGTTATGAAGAGACTGATTGCATGCTTTCTAAAGGTAGTAGAAACATTTCCCTTCCCTGTAAGAAGTATTGAACCAAACTCTAAAAGTCAAAATAAGCCTAGGGTACTTAGTGAGACCAACAATGATCTTGAAAATTGTAAGAAAAAAAGGGACGAAGAAAATGGTGTGAAATGCAGTAAGGTCAATGCCAAAGTATTCCACCCGGGCTGAAAGGTGAATGACTACTGGGTAAGAAGCAGCTCTGCAGACGAGGCTCTGATGATGGCGAGGACACCAATGTGAGTAACAGTAAATAATAACTGTGTTAATTGATTTAGTCAAATGTGAAATCATCACAGATGGAGCATATCTGGTCCTGTTTTATTTCAGGAGCTGAGCTGTCCATGCTACAGTACACAAGTCATCCTTCACAATTTCTGTTCTACATCAACTCCTATTTCAGTTACTGCTGAATTTGTATCATATCCTCATAGTGTATGTTCACAGAGAATGCTCTGACGAAGCCCACCCTGCACTTCTCACATTTGCCTAATAAAATTTCTGAAGGACACCTGGGTGTTAATGCAGAAGGTTCACTGGAGCTTTCTCTGGTTCATACAATGCTATAACATACTTCACATGTCTTATTTAGAGAATAAAAATATGCTATTATATTCTGCTGTTTGAAGGAAAATTCTCTTTGGGAATTGTAGTCCATTTTTACAAAAATGTTGTAAAAATAATTTTAGGTGTTTTTCTTGCCTTAGATTCTTTGTGCCCATTTCTTTGTTCCTACAAACATATTTTCCTATTTTGGAAGTATTTTGTTTTTCTTAGTTGTTGCTATGTGAAATGTAAAACTGACGTGGAAATTAACTTCAGACCAATTTCTGCAAACACAACAATGAAAAATAGGTACTGAAAAATGCATAAACAAGTTAAAAAAAAATTCTATGGTCTCAGACAAAAGAATAAAAAATTCAGCTTTTTTTGTGCTAAGGACTTCAGAATTCCAACTCTGGAGTATTTAAAGTGGACAAATGCTCAGCACTTTTAAAATAAGTAATTTATTTCTCTATTTTTATCAGCTTACAGAAGAGCTAAAACTATACAAATATATCTTCAATTTTATGGGTGATTTTCCAAGCATACGGATAGCAGGAATTCCTAATAATTATCCTCCTGATAAGTACTCTTTGTTCTCCTTTTTGGCTCCTCCTTTTACTGCTCCACATGGGTTGTGAATCAAATTCTACCTTCATCTTCTCATTTTCTTTGCCTCACATTATCAACCCTTTGTGTGTTTCAGTTGAACACTTGCAGTCATTTCTGTGGTATCTTTTGGGGGAAAAATACACTTCATTATGTGTTAGTTACAAAACAAGGTCTTTATTTAGTAGTAAAATAACCAGCACTTCAGCTCTCAGTGCTCATTCTTGATTGGGAATTTGATTTTCTTCCAACTTTCCCTTACAATTTGCAGAGATTTAGAATTAAGAAAGTGATTTTTGCCCCAGCTGTGCAAAAACGGTACCACAGCCAAGTCTAGAATTGTGGCTAAATGTTGCTTGTGTCAGGTAGTAATGGAGGGAGAGTATAAAATAATAACATCAGTAGGGCTGTGCAAGTAATTCATTTTTTATTTAATGGTCACACTGAAGAGGGAAAAAAAATGGTGCCTGGATCATTTAAAACTTTTAAAATTTTCATTTGACCTAAAATGAAATATTTCATTCATAACCAAGAATGATCAGTCATTTAGTTGTACATCAGCTCAGTCAGATAATGCTTCCAGGCATCATGGCTTGTTGACCTGATGGCAATGCCTGGATTAATATTAATGCTTAGAAAGATTACTACCTGCTCTACTGAATTATGCCATTCCCTGAGGCACATAAATATTCTTTGGAGATAATCCCTTCAGGTAAAGCAGGCAGCCCTAATAGCACTTATTGTGGAACAATCAGAGATCACAGCAACATCCAAAAAATGCAAAAAACTCAGGAGGAGTCAGGGAACTTGGGAGAGAAGCAGCGAAGCCAAGGGCAGAAGCTGCAAGGAGCGGTAACAGAATAAGTCAAACAGAGAAAAGAGCAGCTGCTTGGAGGACACAGAGGAAGCCAGTTGAATAAGAACTAGGTGAGGAGGTTTGAAAGCACAAATGCACAAATTATTACTCACTCTGCCTCTGAAAAGTCATCTGTTGTCAAAAGTCATGATAGAGCCATCTTCCTATAGTAAATGGAATTGATGAGCAGCATGTAGTGTGGTGGGGTAAGTACTGAGATTTTAATGGCATAGAGCAAAGGTCCCCAATCTTCATAGGCCGGTGGGAAGCATTGCAGGGGAATAAATGCACTGCAGGCAACAACATCATCTACTTTCTTTGACACTGTAAAGAAACATGTGTTTGCCTGTGGCTACACAGGGTACTGTGTGTATCTCAGCAGCATGTGTCTTCTCGCAGATGGAGACAGGAATGTCAGTGTAGTTGTTTCTGTTCTAGTGTATTGCTCTGATTCAAACTTTTCAGGGACTCTTTTGGCAGACCTGGTCTCAGAAAAGGCAGATTCCCCAAAGTATCTTGGCACACTGCAGTAGGCAAGTGGGATATGTCAGTGCAGTTATTGTGGTGCTCTCAGTCCACATGCAATTGATGTGAATGCATAAAGATCAAAGCCTCAACTCCATCTCATCCTGTTCCCCACAGTCTTTCAACTCCTTACCTTCACCTGGCAGAGGCAGCTTCAGTAATTAATTTTAGAGTAGCAATGGTCTATTTGGAAAAGGATGTTTAACCTGCCCTTTGGCATGCTGCTGGCAGGACTAGTGATATAAAAAGATCAGGATCTTTTAGAGGGTGCTGTGGAGTTGAGAGTGTGGTGGTTGCTAGGGAGATGATGTTCAAAGAGCCTTCGTTCCAGGTAGAACAATGGGTCCTTTAAGCCCACAACATTAATTAAGTCTGTTCTTTCCATCTTCCACAAGATAGGTGTTTATCCAGAAGCAATTTCATTTCTTCTTATCTATCAGCATGAGCAGCTGTAAATATGTAGAGAAGGATTCAGAAATGTCCAACAGCTTCTAGGTATCCTGCACACTGAGCTCTGGACTCATGGGCCTGGGGTAGGAGGAGGGAGCCCTGCACTGCTGGAGAACTGCTTGTGCTGAATAGATTTTACATTTCAGGGACACTACATTTCAATGGATGGATTTTGTAAAATAACAAAATCAAAGGCATGGAAGTCACTTGTACCCCCAGTGATCCTTTATTTCTGACTCCAGGAGGTCCAGAGAATTATGGACTAAATTAATCTGGAGGCTAAGGGAGGGTTTATTTAAATTAACAAATTAATGGGTTTCCTATCCGTATTAATCTTTCTATTCACTCTGAAAGGAAGACTTCTAATAATTACTGTATTTTTCTGTATTGCATTCAATACTGCAATGACATGATAACAGCATAGTTTGATTATCTGAAAATACAAATTTTGTTTTAAAAATTAATCATTATTACTAGAGGAAAAGTACAGAAAAGAACACACGCAACTGTTAATTAAAAAGTATTGCCTCATCAGGAAGGATACAGATACCACTGACTTCAATATCTGAACAGATTTTCCCAGCTGCTGCTGCAGGCTTTGGTAGAAAAAAGGCTGTTGTAATTACCACTGCCAACGTGGGCATAATGTTTATCAGTATAAGGATATGGTTGCTCCTCTACTGCCATGGCTTTGTTTTGGAATGGTGAAAAGACAAAGCTTTTGGATCATTGCATTTGGCTGCTTCATAAAGCCACCTGGCTTCCCAAAGCAGACAGATTATTCTGTTTGTTGGGTCACAGGTGGAAAGGAAGGCAGAAATATTTTCTGAGGAGAAAACTAGACCCACAAGGTAGGATTCATTTGACCATATTAAAGCATCTACATGGAACTTAGTGAAGGCCCGTTCCTGGAACCATTCAAGGTCATGTTGGACAGGGCTCTGAGCAACCTGATCTAGTTGAAGATGTTCCTGCACACTGCAGGGGAGGTTGGACTAGATGACCTTTAAAGGTCCCTTCCAACCCAAACCCTTCTATGACTCTGTGACACTCCCACAGTCAAAGGAAAAAAAAAAAAAAAAAAAGAAAAAAACCTCACAACCAAACTCATCCTGAATAGTTATCTAAAATAGTAGCTTAATAATGCTACTATTCTATATAACAAAGTGTCTGTTCCTTTTCCTCAGCTACAAGGCAAATGAACATTACAGTGAATAGTTCAGAGGAAGACAATCTGTAGTGTTTCTGTGATACTTGATGGTTACACCTGCCCATGACGAATCTAATTTTCTCTAGCTTATAGGGAACTACAATTATCTCTGTGTTATAAAGCACAGACTAATATTTTATGATGGCTGATCTCTGCAGAGGTATCTGCCATTGACAGAACTAGACAGGCGACCAAAACTTTGAGGGATGTTCTACAGTAGAAATGGATTGGAGACTTCTAAAAAAAAGGAGTGAAAACTAAGGACTCCAGGTCTTTTTGCTGAAGCAAATTCTTAGTTTAACTTGTTCTTAAATTTAAATGAAAGGCAATTTTTAGTTCAGTACAACAACTTTACTTCCAGCAGCCTGAATCTCAGGGCAAGCAGAGACAATTATTTCATTATTCAGGAGTGACTGTTGCAATAGGAAGACAAATTGCTGGAACTCCGATCTCATTCAGCAATCTCCCCCACTGTCAGTCTATTATCCAAGAAGATCAACAGCTCTTCTTTGTTTATACAGAACACAGAAATAGTATTTAGAGGTAAACACTAGCTTATACATAGATCAATACAAAGTGAAGACCTTTCTATCACTGTGTAGCAAATAAATGGTTTGTAATCATGACCCTGAACTAAGGTAGCTGTCACTATCTTCTGGATAAAACCACACCACTCAGAGCCGCAAACAAATTTTTATGTAGGAATTCCTATGAAACTCAAACAAATCTGCTGGGAAACCCATGGAGGCAATCCTACTTCAGATACATGGTGAGCATCCATTGGATAAATAAAAATCTAAAATAATCCAGTTTTTCCATCTAAGACAGAGCACATACAGATGTACCATGGGAAGACTTGCATGCAGTCAAATGGAAGTTCCATCTAGCCCAGTATCGAGCACATAGTGAGGAGTATAAAGTAAGAACAATTTTTTTTTTTCATTTATAAGAACAGAACACACATTTTCCCAGAATAGTCTCACCATCTCCAGTTATTTGTGGCTCAGGAACATCCTGAAGTAGAGCTAATCACTAGTGGACTCCTACCCAGAGTTTCTCAGGCTGATCTTTAAATCTACCTAAATCTTATTTAAATTTTAACCCACTGCTCTGAGACAGGAAACTCCTCAGCACTTTGTAAATGAGCATCATGAAATCTGAAAAAAGGTGCCTTTTCTGCCTGTTTTGATTTCACATGTTGTGCCTTAATACACCCCTGAAATCTATCTGTGTCAAGAAGATACTGCATAGAAGGAAGAAGGACCATTATTCTAGCATTAATCAACTTTCTGCTAACAGTAACTTTCCCCAAAAATGAAATTTTCTCTTTATTTCTTTTTCAGATATTTTCAAGCCACCAAATCCATGCCATCTTGTTTAAACAGATAGAAGCAATTTCTGAGAGAACTTTTCAGTATCCTTCAATCTAAACAGAAGTGTAAGTGTCTTTCTCAGAAACTTGTCATTATATTCATAAGGCAAATTATTTCTTTTGATATTTCCAGTTTAGGGAACTGCACATACATCCCAGTTGTGTGCAGCTTTGGGAACCTGACACAATAACTGCATTTTACATCTTTTGTTCTTTAGGCTTAATTACCTTTCAGCTGCTGACATCATTCTTTTCATTCAGTTCCACGAATTCGTGAAAGTTTGTCTCTTTCATTAGAAATTAAAAAAACAGCTCTGTTCAGTGCTCCATAATCTTAACTTTGAAAACCACAGTTTCAAAAAATTGTGTGCAGAAATAATTTATTTTTGCACGACTCACCACACTTAATTGCACACACACACACACACAAAAGAAATTTGAACCCATAGGACATTTTAACCTCCTATGTTTGCTGCATGTGTGCCCCTTGACTACATTTGGAAAATTTTAAAGACCTCATGTAAAACCCTAATTTCACTGAAATCAATGATGAAAATTATCCTAATCAACAGAATCAGAATTACAACTATGTCTTCTATTTTTGTTATGTTCACATAAAATTATTTGATTGAATGTGATGAAAAATTATGCTTAAATTCTACCAATATTGAGTCAGAAACCTTGATACTAGGCTATTTTTCTTCCTCTACACAGCTTAGACCAAGAAAATAAAAAAGTTCTAAGTTGCGAAAATTCTTCCAGATCATTCTTATCATCCCTAAACTTCTACCTGTTCCATACTCCTTGCTTACCTGATGACATCTTCAATAATATTTTCTCTCAGGTACACATCATGCTGACCGTCACATGTTCATTCAATCAGAAAGAAGAAAAATTCCACACAGCTTTGTCCAGAATGAGTCTAATTTCAAGTGCTGTGACTTCATTATCGGCCACAAACCATTCACAGAAAATCACACAGTGGGAAGAGGAGGGGAAATAACAGAAAAATATTGTCAGGTAGCAACAAGTAAATTCATAAGTCATAAATTACTTACTGAAAAGAACAGAAAGAGTAAAATAGTGGTTTTACCTTTACCTTAATGGGAACACGACCAAATGCATAAAATTTTTTGCTCTGATTTACAGAGTTGTATCTATTTATGTAAAGCTTTTAACTAGAAATGGAACTTGTATGGTGTTTAGCAAAGTCAAAAATTAATTTTCTTCTAAGCTATTGCTATACTTAAGTAGTAAATTAATATAGTCCTCTCATTGCAAAGTTGAGGCTTCTGCTACAATATGACTGTATATAACTGATGTCTAAATTGATCAGATTAGTGTCCTTTGAGATCAGAAATGTTTCTGCACACTAATCACTGGAACCATCAGCTGGAGACAACATGTTTAATTTCCCATGACCCAGGTATCCTGCAGCCTTGTGTGTGTATCTGTGTATGAGATGCACAAGATTATTCAGGCCTCAATCTTAAAATTGTGTTTTTCTTCCCATCCTGAAATTTTGCAACTACTGTCAGGCTCCTTGGCATATGATTCTTTCATATGCCAAAATTACTCAGAGGAACTGTATACAAACCTAATAAAAAGGAATGTGAGGCAGGGTCAGCTAAGAGCTGTTGATCCTTCTGCAAGCAGATAGAGTAATTTGGGATTATCATTCAGCTAGCAGGATCAAGGTACACAATTGCATTGCCAGTTTCCTAGTATTTCTTCTCCTTTCCCCCACCCCTAGCAATATTAATCCTTGAACAATGAGCTGTCATCTACTGAATATGAAACAGGGAAAAAGGGAGACTATTCCCACCTGACTGATGACAGGTAGGAGAGAATTATCATTTGTGTTGTCAAGATTAAATTGCTTCTGAAGCTTGTCCACCATTTATGGCTTCTGTACAACTGGAAAATCCATTTTTGCACACATATTCATTCTACCCTTGAATTCTTCCCACAAGGCTTCACTTGCCATCACTTGCAAAGGCAAAGGATCTCAGGAGCTAGTTGGTTCCAGTCTGTCATTTAGGTCTTAGAGTAAAAAGCATATAGAAAGGATGGTGAGTAGTTGCAGATATTTCAGGTACAAATTATCTCATTTAACTCTGTGGGCAACTATTTTACAGGCAGCTACAACTGAGCTATTCATCTAAACTTCTGATATAACCAGTGAAGAAAAAAATTATTATGCGTGATCTAGACAACCTATTTTAGACATCTGCCTTCAGATGAGATTAATATCATCCCAAAAAATGTCTCTTTCTCTCTACAGTGACAATGAGAGTTCTGGACAAGTAGTCCAGATGTAGGGATCTATGCTGTACATCGTAAATCAGGTGATTTGACATTTTTTTCATCCAATGACAAGAGACACTTCAGAGAGAACGAATGAGAGAAACAACCTGAATCCAAACTGCTTCTCTACTAAAAGATCTGGAAAGGCTGCAGCCTAGGAAATCTTGGTTTAAAAAGTCTAGGAAAAGACACTGCTAAAAGAAAATCATAGAACTGGTAGGAAAATTCAGGTTGGAATGGATTTTGGGATGTCAGTTAGTTAAAATCCTGCCCAAAGCACAGTTGGCTATGAGATCAGACCAAGCTGCTCAGGGCTTTGTAAAACTGGGTCTTGAAAAATTCCAAGGATGGACACCTCTCAGCTTCTCTGGGCAACCTGTTCCACTCTGTAACTGTACTCTTGGGAAAGAGTTTCTCCTATCTTGTTTCAACTTATGTTCATTGTTGCCTTCCTTCCATGCACCAGTGTGAGAAGCCTGGCTCCATCTCCTTAATGACCCCTTGTAGGTACTGTGGGAGCTGTTACACGTTCCCACAAACATCTCTTCTCCCAGCTGAACAAGATCCACTTTCCATATGGGGCAAGCACTGCAGCTCTACCACCTTTGGAACCCTCCACTAAGATTATTCTAATTTGTCTATGCCTTTCCTATTTGGGGGGCCCAAAACTGGACACAGTGTCTAGATGTGCTCTTTGTATTTGTACTTGTTGAATTTTATGGGGTTTCTGTTGGTGCATTTCTTCAACCACTCTGGGTCCCTCAAGATGGCAACCCTATCCTTGAGCATATCAACTATTTCCCCAACTTAGCGTCGTCTGCAAACTTAACTAGAATGCACTCTGCCACCTCCACAAAGTCATTGATAAAGATGTTAAACAGGACAGGTCCCAGGACAGACCTTTGCAGTAGTCATCACAGGCATCCATGAAGGGCATGACCCATTAACCACTGATATTCCAAACATCTTTTTACCCATGTAGTTGCCCAGCCAGACAGACCTAATCTGGACATAGATGACAATTGCTCCTTCATGTTCTTAGCTACAGGGGCAACATCTGATTGACCAGACAAGATACAGCCTCATCCTAGAGTCTGGTTTGGCTATTAGCTCTATGAACAGAACATTTCCTCTGTGGTCTTCTCATGAGAGATGTGAGGGTTGTGTGGGACCAGTCTCTGGGTTAGCAGACCAGGGACCATGTAATTGACTGCTCTGTATGGAAGAGGAGATTTAGCTAATCTGCCTTCCATGGACCTACACAGTCTTGTTTCCAAAGCTGCTCTGCTCAGGACTTCCGGGATCAAGAGTGGATGTGGTCTTTGGAAAAGTATGGAAAAATTCTTCACAGGCTTTCTGTCTCTATCCTGGAAGGTGAAATACAAACAGTTAATGCAAATGTAGTATATGTATGTATGTAACCTGTCAGTGAATGTCTCTGCTGTCTACAGTTGGCTTCAGTGAAGACAAGAGGCTTTCTGGCTGCTGATCTACAAGAAAGCAAAGGGGATATTGTTAGATTGCAGGGTGAGAGAAGGTCATACTTCATCCAAAACAGATGACTGTCTGTCTGTATCCTCCCTTGTCCTTGTCAAGGAAGGATGGTGAAATTTAGTATTGGCCTAACTGTAGAACTGTGAAGCAGGAGGTTGAGCACAAAAACTTTACAGTTATTTCACATGGTATCCCCCAGGATCCTTCTAGTTTCCAGGGAGGTATCAGTTTCTTCTGTAGGTTTAAAATACAGGAGCAAAAGCTACTAATATGACAATTAAGATTCCCACAGAGGAGTATGGCTCTGTTCAGATGTACATCATGAATCACTTCATCTGGTTAATCTAGCACCTTCTGTGAATCAGCAAAGCAAGTAAAGTATTAGTTGTGCTGTGGAAGTAATCACCTCCTCTAAGTAGATGAACAGTTTCTCCAGGGCTGATCCTAAACACATGGAATCACAGACAGAAGATTTAAATTAGTCTTATGATAGATATTTTCAAGCTAGCTTGTGGCAGCCTCCTTCAGGAAATTCTGCAATGTACTTGTGCAGCAGAGAAGAACAGAAAAAAAAGAGCAATGCTCAATAAACAGAAGGAAAAAGAACATACCAAAAAAACATAATTTAAGAGAGCTGATGATTAAATAAGTACTAAAAGTAAATATTTTTCCTATTTTCCACTGATGTGAAAAACTACCATCACTTGAGATGCTCCTAATTATAAACAAGTATTGGAAAGCATCCCAGGCTTTCCAAGATATTGAGCCAATTTCTCATGGAATAACAGAATGCTAACATATACATCAGAAAAATAGGCTCCATATGCATGAACTGGAAACCCAAGCTGACCCAAAGTAAAAGAAAACAGTTACAAAAACGGCACACAAACTGCATTAACCTGGGAAGGGTTTTTCCAGCTCCTGCTGGTAAAAGGAAACAGAATAAATGTTGATGCATACAGAGCTCCCCAAACTCTTTATTCACCAAGCTTTCTTGTCAAGGTATTCTGCTTCAGAACAAATCCATTGGTATAGCCACCATCTGACAAGCAGAGCACAATATATAACAGCAAAGTTTTTGTGAGAACACAAGTTCACCAAAAAAGGATAGAAGGATGGGATATTTCCATGGTTTTGGAAGAATCATGGGAACACTTACATAGAAGGAGATTTATGCATTTTCTTATAAGGAGTGGTTACAAAAAAGTGAAGTTGTATAGCATATAATAACTTTTCTCTAAATACAACCTTTTACAAGTGAAATGTTCCACATTTACAGCATTAAAAGTGAAAAAAAAAAATCTGAATTACTACTGTAATCAATAGATACAAATTTTGCAGATGCCTAATTTTACATTCCAGTTAAAACAGCAATTGTTAGGAAAGAGTTAGACTCAAAAATCAAGCACCACATAATTTTTGACACAGAAGCTAGGAAGTCATTTAAATCTTGGAGATTTTTAGTGTCCAAGCAAACTTCTAAGAATGGTTTCATTTCAAACTCTAACTGAGCTTCAAATGTCTATAACAAAATAAACCTTGCAGAATTTTCTAACATAACACTGTCCTTTATTAAAACCAGAAGATGCAGTATTGCTTATTTAACTTCATTTTTTTTTAATAAAAAAGAGTGAACTGAGGATTTTAAGAGAATACTTAACAAAAAGTCACTTCTGTGAAAATTTTTCCGCCTTAAAAATGTCCTTACTGTACAGTATGTTGCTAAAATAGAATTACAAGCTGATGAACCTACAGTATTTTAATATTCAACTAAATGAGAACAAAGCTTACAGTAGGTTAAATACAAAAGATGGTATTGATCTGATTCAGTACAGATATTGCACCTCAGTTCTGCCTTTATTGTCTGTGGAACTATCTCTATGGCTTGCTTCACCTCAACCAAAGTATGCACTTCCATTTGCTGAAATTACTTTTTGCTCTTAAAGCATCCATTGACAGTCAAGGAGGCCACAGGGTGTTAGCTCAGATGTCTACACTGGAAGCATCTAAGATTCTGTGAAAGGTATCTCTATTAGATCAGCTGAGAAACATACATATCTTGTACATTGGGGTTGATTTTGATGTTCCAGAAACTCAGATTGGCTTGGTAAATTCAGCCTACTACCAGCTTGTCTACGTCTGATACCTATATTGCACCATGGAGAGTGCAAAGCTTTGGGGTTTTTTTACAGGCCTCAGAAAATTAAAAATCCTTTTACATTTCCTGTTCTCCCATGAACAATGAGGTAAGATGGCCTCTCATTTGAGACAGGCTGTGCAACAGTTTGTCATCCACACAAGAAAATAACCTATTGGACCTGGAATGTCTCTGAGACAATGAAGCCTGAGGACTAAGGAAAAGATAGGCAAATGTCAAGCTGTCTTTCCGTACATGGATTCTGGATAAGGACATGTGGTAATTTGGGTTTTGGCACTTCTTTGAGCTCTGTCCCCAGCTAGAGTGAGGTAAAATACATTTCAGTGCTTCAGAGTGATGCAGAGCTGATTCACCCAGAGTGACTCACCCTGTTAAGGATGTTCCTTAATTGTAGGCTGACCAGAAGTACCAGAGAAGCTGCAAAGTTTGTGAGCAATGCAAATAACTGAAAAACAAACTGTTCAGAATTTTAAAAGTCACAATTTTGTCAAGAGATACCACTTCTTAGTTCTGCTGGCACAACTGCTTCTGGGTGTCCCCACTGCAGGCAAAATGATCCCGGACAGTTTAGGCACCTGAAGAGTGCTCTAAGATGGGTGGGGAGGGAACACATCAGATACAGAGCACTTTGACAGGATCTTATTAGGAGGAACTGCCTGTATGACAGATATGTGGGAAATCTCAATTTTGGATATTTTGTCTAATGAAAGGTATGAAGAGGAGTGGGGGATGGTGAGGGTGACATCCTTTTAATCCAGCTGGTTATCAGCAGATAGTTGCCTACAGCTTTGCCAAAGCAAGCACACACAGCACCTGCCTTGCTGAGTGACTCGTTCACAGAACAAACATAACATAGCACTAAGGGTTAGCTTTATCATGCAATCACCTCATTTCCTTCAGGGTTAGATGTTTTGGGTTTTTTTTTTTCCTCTTGTCATAGTTTTTGCAACTTTTAAATTTCTCAGTTAACTTTAATTAAGCTCTCTTTAGGCCTAACAGTTCAGAGAGCCCTTAAACTTGCTAATTCTGTAACTTGCTTGTATTTTTTTCTTCGACTTACCACTTCATTTTCAAAGATTGAATTACAGAGATTTAGAGTGGATTTTGTTCCACCTCTTCCCGAATCACAGACAGTTTTCCTTGGTAGTAAAGGATTTTTTGTTAAAATAACCATTTTTTTTACCTACTCTAACATGGGCAGAACATTTAAGGTAGCAATACACTGGAAGTTACTTCAGGAGAAGGAGTAAGGACCATAGTAAATTGTCTGAAGATTTGATTTATAAAGGCAAAACCTGACATTTTCACAAAACCAGTTCAAATTAATGTTGGATGTTCACTAATTTTAATTGGATAAAGAAAAAAAAAGGAGGGAAAAATCAAAAGAGAAAAAAAAATTAACAGGTGGCATAATCCAGTAATTTATTTATGTATAAAAGACTCGTTTTATAAGAGCCGCATTTGTTTCCTGCTGGTAGCATATGTATTATACAGTTTGCAGCGCCAATGACATTAACAAAATCTTGAAAGTCATAAAACTTCTGTTCTGCCTGCTGTTGCTCACCTATTGTTCTGTCAGAGAGAAGAATGTATTACCCGATTTCCTGTGAAGGCACAGCAGTTGTTTGCACATGGAAGATTAGCATTGCATGGAATGCTTCCCTGCTGGAGTGTAGAAGGTGTTAATAATCTAAAGAGTATGAACAGCTGTTATCTTTACAGTAATTAGCATAATATTTCCTGACTGACTACACTGTGCATTCTTTTTTCTTTTTTTTTTTTTTTTAATTGAAACTGCTATCAGAGTGATCCATTTATTCCTTTTCTGGGATTATTTCCAATTTATAGACTAAGAAAGCTCATAAAATGAATATAAAAATCAGAAAACACATGTAATGACTCACGAGTTCCATTTTATAAGGTCCTGTATGTATTGTCTTAATACAAACAGGGTGGACAATAGCATTAAAATACAAATGGCTACATCCACAGAAGAACATATGAAAGGATGAGAGCTGAAAAATCAATTTTTGAGCCTCTCACTTACTTGTGGAAACCTAAGCACCGAGTTTGGGATCTCAAGTTCTCTAAACAGTACAAGAGCAATGAGCAACTTCCCAGATGCTCACATTACCTGATAGATATATACTGAAGAGACAAGTGGATTTAACATTAGACATCCCTGAGGTAGCTAGAGATCAAGTCTCAAGCCCAGGAAGCCTACTTTTGCAGCTTTTCTTCTAACAAGAACTTCAGTTTATTAAATCCCTCCATTGCCTCAAATAACGGATTTTAAAATAAGGGAGTAGGAAAAAACTTACACCATAAAACCTTCTTTCTATTTATTCTTATAAAAAGTGTCCATAAAAGGGCTCAATTTGTCCAGGTTGGTTTTCCAAACTTTAACTGTGTTAGGTAGCTAAGCTGCATCTACAATAACATTTAATTTAAGTTGAGGGAGTGCATTTGAAGAAAATCTGATTGCCTTCAGGTTCAGCCAGAACTATGGAACTGAGAAGGGGGGAAAGAAGATTATCTTGGGTCTCATGGGGAAGAACAAAATTATATGGGTTATTTAAAGGAATGATGAGAATACACAAAACTACAGAAAGGAAAAATGGCAGGGAAGTGGGGGATCAAGGTGGATCACAAGCATAAGAAAATGGAGAGTAGGGGGCATAACAGGGGACTCTGGTCACTGCAGTCTGTCATGTCATCTTACAAAACCCTGTTCTCAACTATTTGCTGTGTTACTGTGCTCTCCCTTCTGTGTGTGCTTATTTGTGTGGTGCATGTATAACTCCCTCGTGACCTTCAAGCTGGACAAGCTGGTGAGTAGAAAATATTTTATTTGGATCAGTATCTATTTCCTTCTCCACCAAAAAGAAGTGGCTGGATTTGTTTTCCTAAAGTATTATAAAACCATTATTATATTATTAAGACACTTGCTCAAACATATATATATATATATATATATGTATATAAACATATTTAAACATATCACCGTAAAGCAAATCCAGCATCTCCATTCTGGGGGATACAGACATATAATCTGAAGTTAATTAAATGATCCAGACTGCTTGTAGGAAAGGTCTAGAGAGGACACTTAACTTCACAGCATTCACAGGCACAATACCCATTATGCCAGTTGTGATGATGACACAATTACCATGAGCCCTATCTTATCACTGTGGTCCACTGTAGGCATACTGGCATTTTTTCTGTCTGAACATGTGTAGACATGTTCAGCATTAATGTCTGTATCTGGACAAGTCAGCTTAATTCTCTTTTATAGTTAGAATTTGAATAATTTAATCTGTGTTAAAACATCTATAATGGTCCATGCAAATGTCTTAGGACAGATGAAACCCACAGCTGCTATTTGTTCTCTGCTGACAAAATAGGGAGCCTAAAGTGACCAGCTTGGATGTAGGCATCTGCATAGGAGGTATCTAACATCAGTGATAGTTTAATCTTCCCCTTTACCAATTAACTACCATGGCCAGATAGCCCCTGTGCAGTGCCTACAGGAGCAGGCTTCCCAGCAATGTGATTCATGGTGAGCAGACTGTGGGCTGCACAGAAACCGTCTGTGCAAGGGATGGCCTGCTCCACTCAGGCTTCATCAGTCTGTAGAAGAGAAGCTGCGGTTGGAGAAGCTGTGCAAGACATGTTTGTCACAGAGCTGATCCTGTATTTATTGCTTCTTTAGATGACACTAACCTCTGCTTTTTCTCTTGAAGAGCTAGAAGGAAAAGATTAAATGGAGAATAACCGGAGATGCTGTGGTGAGTTCTTGCATTCTTCTCAGTTGGAGACAGCGCCTAGTAAGTGGTACCATTTGTATCCTAGGATAGAAAGAAAACTAAGGTGACATTTTCTTCAGTAGGTATACATCATAAAAAGTGTCATCACCTTTCATATTTAAATAAATCTGATAAGGTTTATCAAATTAACAAATACTATATTTCTTTATTTCCTTTAATATACAAAGATGTTGTCTTAATGTGCTTAATGTGCATGCAAACATGTCCATAAATGCACACATGGACTTACAAGCAGATTACATGGAAAAAGAAGAAACAGTTCTATCCCTAAGGAAAAAAAAAAAAAGCCAGAATTTACTCCCCAGATGGACAAATTATGAAATGTACTTGGATTGTACCAGTTTCTGTGCAGCCTAAAGGCTCAGTTTTCCTTCTGTTAAGACTGAGACATGGCAACTGGGGAGGAAGTGGGGAAAAAGCTGACTGATATTCATTATACTGTAATATGCTGATTACGTTAGACATTTACTTTGTGATATGGCTGCAAGGTATCCAGAGTGTCCATCTGGATATCAGCCTAGCTAATATTGCCTGAATGCACCTTTCCACAAAATGTGTTTCCATCAAAATAGATACATTTGTTAAAACCTACTGATCTGTGTGTGTTTTGAGGGATGCTCAAGAGGAAGTAATGGAACCCACTTTTTTCAGTAAGCGGTATAGGGTAGTTGACAATGTAATGCAGAAATAATATGGATGCAGAAATTCTAGTGCATAAGTTATATTCCCCACTTCATATATCTTTTCTCAATTAATTAAAATTACTATTACATTGTTGCAGTAGGTTGGAGGGTTGTAATCATTGCTTCTCCCCCAGTGATCCACGTTACTGCTTCTTATTCTAAATAACTAGATTTCAGATGGTAATTTGCAATGTTCTATTTTTTCCTAAGCAATCTTGATTCTTATTGTCCTGAAAATGTTTCCTTTTTAGTACCTGATTCAACAAAGCACTAAACATCAAGTTAGGTTTGCAAACCTGAGAATAAATCCATTTTCTCTACCTGAAACTGATTGAACATGTAGCGTGTATTTTAAGCACTGTACTGGAAATGACAAAGAAGTAGTTTCTCTATTTGAAGATGAGCACATACTAACCATTTTTCTTATTCTTTTCCTTACCCATCATCAATAATCTCTCCTCACTCTGGTTCTTATTTTTATTTCAATTAATCTCTTTAATGATAGAAAAAATGGACTTGTTACTTAGCCTGCCCTCAGTTCACTCTTACTCCTCCCTCCAGTTCTTGGTAGCTGTGCCTTGAATTACACTAAGAAGCAGCATAAATCTTGTCCTACCCATTGCATCCCCATCTGGAATCTTGCCTGTAGTGCCAATTTCACTTGAGAGATTGAGCTTGGAGGAGCTAATATAATTGCTTTGGTGATATTTTGGCATGCACAGCATGGAAGATGACAGTAGAACTCAGCACATATGAATTAGTTAGCTCTAAAGTAATGAGAGAGGAAGATTTATTACATTTCAGAGACTCACAGGTATTACAAAACTCTAGTCTGCTCTCACTGAAACCAACAGGAGCCTCTCTGATTTCAATAGGAGCTGGATCAGTAGAGAGAATGAAAGGAGAGCTATAATTTCTCACAGTAACAACCTTCTTTCCCTTGCAAGATAAACTATTCAGCTTTCAGACTCTCTGTAAACCCTTGTAGGTGTCACCATTTTCACTAGCTTGAGTGACATCTGTTTCCATTAAGTGCTGTATACAACTAAGGACCATTTGATTTTTCATTACCACAGCAGTATCAATAATATAATTGCTCATATGAAAATAAAGCCAGCTTCAACAGAATTCAGGCTGGTGACAAGCAGGCATACTGATGTAAAAAAATTATTGAATTAAAGAATCATTTACATAGGGACAATCTGAAGACATAATACATTAAAGTCTTAGCTTTAAGCTAATAAAAGAACATTTTTCAAATCATATAATTGACATTAAAGTATTTTACCTAGTCTCAGAATTAACTTTACAGTGGCATTTGCTCAGCTTCTTGATGATTTATTCAAATTATCACATGTCCAACCTAGCTAAGAGTCATGTTTCCACTACAGCTTTGGCATAGATTTAAGCAAACTCATCAGTAAAACGAGTCACAGAATGTCTTCTTTGCAAGCTAACTATGCAATGCTGCAACACTTAAAAATAAGAGACATCAGAATAGGAAGTGTCAGAAGACGAATTGCCGTGGTCGTTTCACTGACCCTAATGAAATTGTGTATAATTTCAGATACAAAAAAGCATCTACTACACTTCTTCATACTTCAAAGAAAAAAATGTATTGCAGAAAAATGGAAAAAAAAATTAGGCTAATGTGCCTTGCAAATAAAATTACTTTTTTTTTTTTACTTTTCTTATTATTCATCTTAACATCTCATCTGAAGATAAGTGGCACATTACAGGAAAGAAATGACGTAATTGGTTCTTGTAGGTTCTGTGTCTTCCCTTTGACTTATTAATTCATAGGCTGTTTACCCTACAGCTATCTATGATTTTGAAAAGGACTAAATCATTTGTTTCAACCACCTCAGCCACTTACTAATAGACAGATATTGGTCTGTATGGCTTTTAGACTTGTGGGAAAATGCCCAGAAAATTTTGAAAGCCACAGTGCTTGTGAACACAACAAAGACAACAGGCCATCAGAGCTCTCGTGCTGAGGTGTTGTTTTAACATGAGTATAAAAGTGGCACTATTATTTTTTTAAATAACTAATGGTTAATGTGGAAAGGATTTAAAAAAAAAAAAAAATCTGAGAAAGGGAAGCAAAAAGCTACCAGCAACAATTTTTGTCAATTTATAGTCTTTACAGCAAATTTACAGAAAATTACAGCAAATTAAAAATATTTAAATCAGCACCCACACAAAAGTCTATACTCACCTCAGCAAAAGATTACCATTAAATGACCTTTTCGGTTTATGTGAGTTGTGTGTATTGATGTTGTGCAATTCCACATAACACACTTGCCATGATTCAGTGTCAGTTCATTCAGTAAGTACAGGACACGTATAGGACTGCTACATATTCAGAGGACAAGAAATACTGAGAGATTTAGTTCCACAGAAGTCTCAGTTCAGCAAAGTATTTAAAGATGAGATTAACTGTCAACACGCAAATAGACTGCCTCCAGATTTACAATCACACATCCAAATGAAGACATTTACATCTGAAATAATGTAAATTATTTGTTTTGCCACTGAAAATTTGATAGACTATATGAAGAAACGTAATAAATGAGAAGGGAATCCCAGGACTCTCCTAGTGTGATTTCATTGGCCACATCACAGTATTTGATGTTTTACTTGAAGGTCTGGCTAATAAATAATGATAGTATGGCTTACTATAAAGCTGTTTCTATATATGTGCTCATGACCGTATGAACTCCAAGCAGTAAAATATTAAAGTAACACAGACTCTTCAGCCTACCAGATGAATATATTTATGTATGCAGAGCCAATACAAGCTCTGCATATGAATTCCATCTCATCAAAGCTCTATTTTGAAGAGCTGCAGGACTTGAAAAATGACGAGTCCTTGGTTGAGTTAGGATGAATTTAACTCAGAATAAGAGTGTATTGACAAAATGGGATTATTCAAGAGTTCTGTATATCTCTAAGGATTTAGCCCCATGCCCACTGCCAAAATCAGATATATTGATTGTATGTATTTTCAGTTTTCCCAGGATAATTGTGTCAACCCAAACATATTTGTGACTGCATTTAGATATCGGTAAGAGTTGTTCACATAGACCCAAAAAGAAAGGAGAAGGTTATTGGCTGAGGAAGAAAATATTTAAAATTATGCCTGTACTAGTAAGTGAATTACATATATATATATCTTCAGTTAATTTTGTCAGAAGGAGAAAGCAATCTTAAGGCTAAAAATGAAGTTCACTTTATTGGTGTGACCAGTGAAAGTCAAAAAAATCATTTTCCATAGCAGAGGAAAAAGTAGAAAAGGTAGATAAAAAAACAGTGTTGAGTATGTTAAAGCCTTTCAGCTGATTGTACCTGCAATAATTTAAAGTGGTAATTGGTACAGCAAATAAAAAACATAATCAAATTATAATCATCCACCATTTCATCAGTTTTTGCAAATTAAAGACATTATTCAAAATGCATGACCTATTTCATGTGGCAATACAAAGTCCTAGCATATACTTGAACTTCTCACAGATTCATAACGGGTCAACAAATATTAAATATATCTAGGTTCTGTATCTACTTTCTAGTTTCATCTCATTTGGTTAGCAAAACATATTGAGGTTTCATTTTTATACTATGACTTTGCCAAGGTGAGTTTTGCATTTGTAGTCTAAAGAAATATTGGCCCGATCCTGCTGCATGCTGTTGTTCTGTTGTAACAAAATCCTTAAACACATGTGTAGCTTTCATGTAATTCAGATAGTCTGGATCAAGGCTAAGTTCTTCTAAGATTCTTCTTGATTTGGGGTTTAGCTGTACAGCTGAATTAAAGACCAAGACCTTCATTATAAATATTGTTTTCCACTGAAGAATGGGGAATCGCAAAGGTTTTATATTTTACATGTATTTTCCATTTTATCTGTACTGAATGCCCACAAGCCTTGAAACATTGGCAGCATTTAAACTCAGGTGTCTCATTTCAAAGTTCTCTGTCAACTTGCAGTAACAGTCTGCCCACTGTGCTTTATTTACTGATCTGAGTATAATCTACAGTATAAAAACAAGACAAACTCACAGTTAAACATAAAAATGCATCTAAAAAATACCAGGCTGACCAACTCTTGTAGGACTGGGCTGTTCCAGGAAAATTTGATTGTCCAAATCAATTTGTCCAAAGCAATCCAGCCACAGCTTCAAGAAGTCACGCACAAAGTAAACCTGGCTGCTGCCGTGGCTGCAATCACTTTGAATGCCCACATTAACTCATTGAAAGCAAGTCTGGCAATCTTGTCCTAACAAGCCATCCTCCTGTGTAGCTTTGCAGCAAAGCCATTGCTAGCCTGAATTCCATGTCACTCAGGAGCACAAAGAAGAGACAAATAGAGTCCTTCTTTTTGTATGCTTTTCACCCCAACCTAATTGAAGATACACTGTAAGTACTAGTAAACTCAGTGTGACTTAAGGATGTGCTCATTGACAAATACAGGTAGTGTGTTGAATCATATTTATGTGCACCCATGAAAGGGCTGACAGGCATCTGATAAACAAGTGATATGGAAAAAACACACTGAAATAAAATTGTGAACAAATGATATAGCAAATTGTATATTGATTCTCTGGTGAAAAAGTAAAGCAGGTGAGGGCTTTCTTTAGCCTTTCTTCCATGAGAAAACAAACTAAGGTCTCTCTATTCTCTACTTCAGTTCCTGTTTCTGTAGGAAACCCTTCTCCTCTGTCAAATTGAATTAATTTGATCCATAGTTTAATGAGTTGTCCAGGTCAGACACAGACAGATCCACACCATAATTGCGTAAGACACATTTCCTTACAAAGTCAGGCTAAAACTTGAAGGGAATTATAGGTGAGTGAGACATCAAATTATCTAAACCAAACAGAATTTCTGCCTAGAACAGCATTAAAAATCATATTTTAGATCCA
>NW_010293537.1:28718-34833 GCF_000700745.2 Antrostomus carolinensis
CTGTATTTCAGATTTGTGTTATCATTTCATTGATGTCAGAAAAAATAGATAAATGTATGTGGTTTAGTAACTGGCTTTACAAACTCATTAATTCCTGATGAAGAGCAGAATGTATGCCTGAAACAACTGAAACCATGTTTTTTGTGATGAAGACATGATGAGGTTAGAGACACCTCAGTGCAATGGGACACAGTGACTGTGTGGACACAGGGTGGTTTTTTTACTTTTGACACTTCTCTTGACTCTCTATAGATTTAGCTGCTTCTCCTCCACTTAAATAGGGATACTAATTCTGATTTTCTTACATTATTAGGTTATTGTAATCAGTTTTTATACATCAGTTGTACTGCTCAGACAACAAAACAGCACAAAGAATTGTTATTGAATTTTCCTTATGAAGCTCTGAAGCCATTTCACAGTTGTGTATGAAAGGGTTAAAGGCAAAACTCTATACTCAAACTGGTTTTCTTTCTGTTCTCCTATTTGTCCATAAAGATAGATTTAATTAGTACTTGCCTGGAAACAATTTTTGTATATATTAACTAAAAAGTGTAATCAGTATGAAGAGAAGCTGATGAATAGTTATAAAAATAGCATCCAAACATCAAAGTCCCTTTCATAAGAAAAATATTTTTAATCTTTATAAGAGACAGTACAGAACTGTTGCCATGTCACTAGGAAGTGCTCTGTCTGCATGTCACAATAACACAGTAACAGGAGCAGTGGTCAATTCATATTCAAGACGCATTTTCAAGATGCACACAGGGCAATCAGAGCTAAGCCTTATGTCTCAGTATGAAATTTCCCTCCATCTTAAATTTGTGAACTATTTTAATTATACTTGCCCTGTTTCCCTAAGCAAAGAAAAAAAAAAAAAGAACAAGTACTTACAATTGTTCAATACTTCAGCTACATTACTAGATTTCAAAATCTTATATTTTTTATGATAGTGGGCATTGTCTTAAAGTCCTACTCCTACAACTAAGTGACCAAATAAAAATCTACCTTTTTTCATTCTTTTTTTTATTAACAAGTTTCTTAACTTTGGCTAGGAATATATTTGAATACATTAAATTTTATTCCAGAAAGAAAATAAGGTAAAAAGGAAGAGTGTGTCTATGTAAAGAAAATCTTAATGTATATAGGAATATTGTGTGTGTGTGTGTGTGTGTGTGTGTGTGTGTGTGTGTGTGTGTTTAGTATCCTTACTTCCTGTCTTTAAGCATAATGGGGTGCAAACATGGGGGACTAGGAGAACTGCATATGTCAACAAACACTAGTCTCAAAGTATTAAAGCATAACCTAAGATACCACTAAGCCTACAGCCCTTTCATCTTCCCCACAGAAACATTTTTTTAGTAAGTGGGAAGATGTAGCAGACAACACAGAGTGACAGAGAACAGGGAAGAGAACTAAGATGACCACGAGAAGTGAACAGAGGGGCTGAGTAGGAGGGAAACGGAAAGAAGTGACAACACAGAAAGGAGGAGGGATGTGGCAGGCTGGAATAAGACAAGGGAAAATGTGTGCCCAGTTGGTGAAACAAAGGAGAAGGAAAAGTGGGAAGAATAGACAGGGTATGGAGTATTACATATTACAAGACTCTCTGATAAGCACCAGTGCTTGAAAGGATCTGTGGCAAAAGGTTTGGACTACAAATCTGAGACTTGATGCAGATGACAAGTGCCAGAGAACCAAAGCAGTTCCCTGGAACCTCTTCACAAGACAAAGAGCTAAAATTCAAAGAGCTAATACATTTTACCTCAGCTCATAAAATATTAAATATACAATACCCACCAAAAATAGTATATGAACTATTAGCACCTTCTTTGGGAGATGTGGAGAGGAAGTTTCAGGAAAATCAAATGGGGCCTAGAAGATCAAGGTACCATTGAATTATATCCTGCCTGTCTTCTCATGGGAATTCAGTACAAATTTGCATGGCCGAGGCACTCATAAAGAGCTGTAAAACAATTATTTTAGGTTTCTTACGAGAAGTCTGTCACTGATGAAGGGAAGAAACACATGTAAGTCTTATGGGCTAGAGACTTCTGCCTTTTTCCACAGACAGTCTGGGTTCATTAATGGTTCAAATTGTGCCCTGAGAAGATCAGAGGGGACCAACATGAGCTACCTTAAACTACCTACTGCTTTTTGCAAAGGTAAGTCTTTAAAGGAGATGAAGCAAAGTGGTACTGATTCTGGTACAATGACCACATCACTGTGTTAATGCAGTGCTATGCTTGAGCTAGTAGATCCCTGAAGGATGAGATGCCATCCAGAGGCAACTCAACAAACTCAAGAAGTGGGCACATATGAACCTCATGAGGTTCAACAAGGCCAAGTCCAAGGTCCTGCACCTGGGTCGGGGCAACTCCTGGTATCAATACAGGCTGTGGGATGAAGGCATTGAGAGCAGCCCCGGAGGGAGGTACTTGGGAGTACTGGTGGATGAGAAGCTCAACGTGAAGACTAACTGTATTCTTGGCTGCATCAAATGGAGCCTGGCCATCAGGTCAAGGGAGGTGATTCTTTCCCTCTGCTCTTCTGAAAGCCTACCTGGAGTACTGCATCCAACTCTGGAGACCTCAGCACAGGAAAGACATGGACATGTTGGAGCAGGTCCAGAGGAGGGCCACAAAAATGATTAGAGGGATGGAACACCTCTCCTGTGAAGAAAGGCTGAGAGAGTTGGAGCTGTTCAGCCTGGAGAAGAGAAAGCTCTAAGGAGACCTTATTGTGGCCTTTCAATATTTGAAGGGAGCCTATACGAAAGATGGGAAAAAACTTTTTAGCAGGGCCTGTTGCAATAGGAAAAGGGGTAATGATTTCAAACTAAAAGAGGGTAGATTTAGACTAGATATAAGGAAGAAATTCTTTATTGTGAGGGTGGTGAAACAATGGAAGAGTTTGCACAGAGATGTGGTAGATGCCTTGTCCCTGGAAACATTCAGGGTCAGGTTGGATGAGGCTCTGAGCAACCTGATGTAGTTGAAGATCACAAAATCAGAGAATTGTAGGGGTAAGAAGGGACCTCATCTAGTCCAACCCCCCTGTCAAAGTAGGTTCCCTACAACATGTTGCACAGGACTGCATCCAGGCGGGTTTTTAACATCTCTAGAAGTGGAGACTCCACAACCTCTCTGAGCAGCCTATTCCAGTGCTCAAGATGTCCCTGCTTACTACAGGGGAGTTGGACTAGATGACCTTTAAAGGTCCCTTCCAACCCAAACTATTCTATGATTCTAGTAGCCTGCAGAGGGGGCGTATGCTTAAACCTTAACTCAGGTCCAAAGTTAAGCAGTGCATTTATATTCACAGGGTGCCAAAACCAAGCTAGCATGTAAGAGCTGATTGTGTGTATAGCCAACTTGTGTGCTTATGGAACATACTCCCCAGTGTCTACTGGAGTGCTTGTATTATCTAACAGTTGCAAACTCTAAGGAGAATTACATTCTTATCTTAAAATAGATGCCTAAAATGATATCCTGAAGAATGTTAATTCCTATACCCAGCTACAGAGGAAACCTATGATAATAAGGTCAGATGCAAATGCGAACTGAAGCCCACTTTTCTCTACTCTTAAAAATAAACAAAATGCTAATCTGCTTTGAAGGTCCTAACAAGGACCTCGCATGTTCTTTATTGCTTGTAATCCTTCAGACTCTGCTAGAATTCAGTGCAGCGAAAATAAGATAAAAAATCAGTCTTCCCCAGTGTTTGCCTGACTCATCTGTCATTTAGCTCTTACATTAACAAATCTTAGAGGTATCATTTTGAATTCCCATGTGAGAAGTGCCATATACAAGTGGACTTTTTCTGAGCAACCTTTTCTTTAAGTTAATCACACTGAAATATTTTGTGTTCTTAAGGATAATGAGTAAACTTTTTTCCTTCGAGATCAGACACATCTCTGGCCCAGGTACAAGTCACTCTCTCATTTACTCTTAAGTTTCACTCTTTGTAAGTTTTTGTTGGGAACAGGCCATGCTCTGTCAGGAGGGGGGTGAGCCCAAGGAGAGAAAGGCTGTTGTAACATCCACACCAAAACCAGTTTTTATCTCCTTATGGATCACTTTATGTTGGCAATCTTTGACCCTCTGTGACTGACACTGGCTATGAGCAGAAAATGTTTGGCACAGATGGTGTGATCTCTCTGAGTTCAAACAAAGGCTATCTAACATCTTTTGGTATATCTGCAAAACTTTATTCAGTCCCATTTTGTCTGAGGAACTCATTTTCCCATACAAATAAGTGTTTTTAATGGGATTTCCTCTGGATGACCAGGAGGCATATCTGGCAGGAAGAAGCCACGCTCAGCAATGTTAGAGTTATAACCTATCGAGATGCACAATTTATGCTATAATAAGACTGTGAAATTATTTTTAGTTATTTGGTTTGGTTTCTTTTTAGTTCACACTCCCAACATTAACCCTTTCAGTCATCTCAAAATACCTTTCTGCTCTTGCAGAACTGAACAGCTATCCAGCCATAGATTCAAGATACAAGATTAATGTTGTTTAATATCTCATGCTTTTAATTTTTTGGGGTGAATGTCTTTCTATCAAGTACATTATGTTCTTTAAAATCCTAGAAACCTTAGGAAGCCTGCAGTCCTTGCTTTTTTTTTTCTTCCTCATCCTTGGACATTACCTGACAAGATCTGTGTCTATGGTTTCATTAGAAAGCAATGCAATAGGAGAGGACTCATAGAAAAACAGTTGATACCAAGTGCTTGACAATCCCACTACATGGCTTTCAGAAGGAACTCCTTCAGATTAATTTAACCTGTTCCTCTGAGCTGAAGGCACATTAAAAATTTGCAATTGGGCATCCTTTACTTTAGTTTTGCTTGAAAGGAACCCAGTTTGCACACTTGCATTGTTCCAGGACACAAACTAAATCAAGGCAAATAGGAACAATCTAGAGATTTTCTTGAAAAGCACATTCTGATCCAAACAAAGCAATTAATATAAAACCTTCTTTCAGCTTTTGTCCACTACAGAGATACCATGGGCAAACTCTGTGGAGTCAAGTGCTTTTCTGAGCAAGTTAGGAGTAAAGACAGCATCATCCCATTTTCTCCCCAGTTTTTTCTCTTTCCAGGTGTTCACTGTGTAGCTCTAACAGCACTACTGAAATTTTAAACTGAACATCTAGGTCTTAGGAGAGCATATTTCAACAGCTTTCCCCCACAAGCTCATAAGACATTAAAAAAATAAAGTCATGATACATGTCCTTCTCATCTCATATTGTGTCCTTTGAAGAAATTGTTTTGTTTTGAATACAAATAGTGTGGAGAAGCAGAATCATAAACCAAATCTCCTCTGCACACATTGTTGTATACTCAAACACAGGAGAAATATTTTTCTTTTGAAACAGGTAATAAAAAGCATTACAATGCAGGATAAATTAAACACGGTGAACCAATTGGATGATGCAACATAATGATGATTTGTGTGCCAGCTGCTCTTCTGAGTAGTAATTTTGAATTGATCCTATATTTTTATCTTAAAATAGTCATTGAGAACTAGTAAAAATTAGAAAATAATTATAAGAAAGTATTTGAATGTGGTTATTCTCCTAAGTCCAATACTAATCAAATTATACAGTCCCTTAAGCTGCTCCATCTATTCTCATCAGTGTAATTGGAACTCATTTTACAGCCATGTTTCAGGGGTGACAGACAAAATTTAAAATGAAACTGTTGGTTGTTTCAACATTTTAAACAAGCTGGAACCTTAATCTGAATTGCAGAGCACCTCTGGACTTGGAAATAACTTGATTTTCCATGCACAAGTCCATCTCTACTCAGCCCTTGAGATCACACAAGCATCAGCTTCACACAAAAGTATAAAACCATTTTAAGTTTTCTGAGCAGATGAACAGTGAGTAGCTAAAAACACTTCCTAATTACAGTTCATTTTATTTGGTGGGAAAGCTAAGAATAAGAATCAGTGCATGCTAGAAACTGTAATTTGTGATGACCTAAGCAGACTTTGTCAAAACCAGCATGTTGCTTGTATCAACAGTTTTTAACACTGTCAGCGCTGATGTCCTGGTGTTTATATATATACATATGTGTGTATACAGATAGATAGATAGATAGATAGAT
>NW_010293537.1:34881-38329 GCF_000700745.2 Antrostomus carolinensis
TCCAAAATGACTGTGATAGTTTCACTGGGCTAGTCCTTGGCTAGCAGCCAACACAACCATTCACCCACTTCCTCCCAGCCCCCAGGGGATAGGGGAGAAGATTGGGGGGGCAAGGATAAGGAGGCTTGTAGGTTGAGATAAGAGATAAGTTTAATAATAGAAAGAAAACTTAAAATAATACTAATATTAAAATAGTAAAGATAATGATAACAGTAACAAAATATGCAAGTGAATGACACCCAATGTTATAGCTCAGCCCCCTCCTGGCCAAGCCTGGCCCGTTCCCAGATAACGATCCCGGAGCAGCGACAATCCCGAACGTAAACCACAATCCCAGAAGAGCGAGAGCCCGAGCGAAAAGCCAGAGAGCTGAAAGAGGAAGAGCCGCTCACTAATATAGTGGACATGACGTGATATGATATGGAATATCCCACTGGCATATCTAACTGTCAATTTAGCTTATTAATTTAAATATTCTTCTCCCCCCTTAAATCTTGTGCTTGTGGACTAACAGAACACAAAGTTCTTCACTTCCAGCGACAAAAATGTAAACACTGATATGTTATCAGTATCTCTTTCACAGCCAGTCCCAGACTGGAAGCAAAACACAGCACAATTCCAGCTACTGACAAAGAAAAAGAAAATAAAAGAAACCCAACTCCACTTCAGCTAAAAACCAGGACAGCTGAGCAGATCCTCTGGCTTTTGGAAATGTTTCCTGTCTTTGCCTTGATGCTAACTATGCACAAACTGTTTGTGCTCTCATCCCAGCTGAAGAATGCTTCATTAAGGTGCTCATTATATGTTTCATAAACATGAGAACAGTCTTTCCTAGCTTCTAATCTGAGGAACTGCCTCAATCACCTTGCACAGGGCTGTCTTGCACAGCTTCCTTATTGATAGTCGAGTAAAACTCAGGCTGAACTTTGAATTCTTACTCATCTTTTACAGTTTTCTCCCTTCTGCTAGTTTGTTTGTGGGCACTGAGGCATGTGTGTAGATCCATTTTAGAGGGGTGAGATTTCTAATAGTTTTGTAGAACATCTATTGTTTTCTGATTCACCATTGTGCTGAGGTTGAGTGACACTTCACTGGGATCCCAAGAGATGCATTGCCATAATCAGCTCCTAGTAGGCAGCTGCAGCATTTCCAGCCAGGCTGCTTAGCTTTTCCCCAAAAGGCTGTGGTATTTTCAAGTCTTTCTAAGATCTGTATCACTGATTCCCAGTTCTTTCTCCACAAACCAAACCTTTTGATACACCAAAGGTTGTTGCTGGTTTGAAGCCTTAAATAGTTACTCTTATCAGCCAAGATTCTGCTTTGGTTTGCTGAACACTCTACTGCCCTGAGAAGTACATGAGGTAATCTTTTTGGAAGGGTACCAGGGGGACACCCAGATTTCATTGGCTTTTTTAATTTAAGGGGAACTTCCTCTGCAGAGTTTTTTCCTCTTCTCTTGAAGTAAGATATCAGTTAGAACCTACTTTGCTGACGGTTCCTTCATCCTGGCTTGTAATATAAGAAAACATGCAAACTGGATGCAATTTAATTATCCAGGCTTTGCAACTCTTAAGCATTATCATTATATTTGTTCCAGAGGCAAAAGAAAGTTGTTTCCTTTTCTAAAGAGAAATGCTGCAAAATGCTACAAAATATACATGTAAATTAGTCTACTTAGACTTGATCTATTCCAGACAGTTCTGCTTACTCTCCACCAACTAATGAATTTTGCTAATATGGAAAACTTATAGAGATCTGTGTTCCTGTTTTCCCTCTTCATTATCAGATATTGCAAGGGAACCCCAAAGCTTGCAATAAGATATAAATTGGACAGCCCACTTAAACAGGCAGAATAGAAAGTAACTGCTTAATTAGATAACAGCTGCATCAGCTAACTTGCATGATCAATAAAAGTCAGAAGTGTTCTTAGGGGAGCCCACTTATAGATCAGGGTCAGGAGTCTAAAATACAGATTTTGCATTCTTTCACTGAATTTACAATTTGGACTCAGTATACTCATGGCAGGTACCAAAATTTTCTTTCCACCATAGCAGTGGAATGCTGTACTTTTTCAAAGACAGAACATTTGATATAATTAACATGACATCTTTTTTTTTTATTTTTTAAAAAATCCTATTCTGTATTTAGCCACAGACATCTTAATAAAATTTATCCCAATTTCCACTAACACATATTCTCATGAAGTACAATTTTTTCTAGATGTAGGTGTAAAATCGCTACCTTTTTTTTTTTTTTTCCTTTTTTTTTGGTGAAGCCTTTGAGGTCAATGGCGTTCAACTTGCCTGTTCCAAGATTGAGTCCATTCTACTGGGAAGTTCAATGGTATGTAGAAATATTATGCAGCTGACACACTATCATTAATACCACAGCAAAAGCAAGGTCTGTGTCTTCTTTCTGTTGCTTTTATGTTCTTCATTATCTAGCTCTGATATATGCTAAAAAAAGAGTGTTAAATTGAACAGAAACAGAGTTGTCAACAGGAAACTATGTTAAAAGAACATTAGTGGGTCTTCTAAAACAGGCACTCAGGTGTCAGGAAATGCCCATCACTATATTCAGCAGTCTTTTCAAGTCCTCCTCTGTTTGTTTTTCAGGCATAAGAGGGTACGATCTGTTGGGAAACCAAGTATTCCGAGTAATAATCCTGTCCCCCCCAGCCAATGTCCTCTGTTGTTGCCCTGGCTCACTGAATCCCTCTGCTCCATTTTGCATCTGTGTGAATTATGGATAATGAGAGTTACCTTTTGGTAACTTTAAAAGGATGCCAAGGGCTTGATTAGAATAATGTTTTTACAGCAACGTGAAGGGAAATAGTACCTGAGATCATCTTGTTTTTATTGGCACTTTAGCTATGCATTATTTCCCTAAGTTTATTTGCTTTCTTTCCAACATTAATTCTGTGTTTTGTGATTTTTACTACTCCCTTGTGCCAAAGGACAGGTTCCTGACAGTTCCCACATGCTTACTGCTCTCCAGTGTTTCATTCACATTTATTTCTCCACCACCTGGGAGATATTCCTGGATGTTAAACTGCAAAAGCTATGTTACATCACACATCACTCTTGCAGCAAGTTCACATTGACACTAACACTGTAGTATATCTGTGTTTGGTTTGTGTGTGGGGAAGGGCTGGCAGGTGGGGGGGAGTGGTTTTTTTTTGGTAGTGGGGGAAGGGCCACCTTGTGAGAATGAAAAGCTCCTCTGGCTCCAAGGTGGAGAACCCCCAGCCCAGGCTGGGCCAATGAGCACTGGAGAAACACCTCTGCGAATCCATATTTGTGAAGGGAAGGACTGTCCTGAAAAGAAGAAGATGTGGTACCTGGAGGAGAGGCCATTGACCTAACAAAAGATGACCATCAGTCTAAACAAAGGACAGACAGACACAGAGAAAGTTTAATTGCCAGAGAAAAAGACAAAGACCCACACC
>NW_010293538.1:0-585 GCF_000700745.2 Antrostomus carolinensis
CAAAAAAATCCCAAATTTTACCCTATTTTTGGGGAAAAATCCCCAATTTTCTTCATTTTTTGAAAAAAACTCATCAATTTTCCATATTTGGGCAAAAAAATCCCAATTTTTACCCTATTTTGGGGGAAAAATCCCCAATTTTCACTCATTTTTTGAAAAAAACTCATTAATTTTCCATATTTGGGTTAAAAAAATCCCAAATTTTAGCCCATTTTTGCAAAAAAATCCCAAATTTTCACTCAATTTCAGGAAAAAAAACATTAATTTTCCATATTTGGGCAAAACCATCCCAATTTTTACCCTATTTTTGGGGAAAAATCCTCAATTTCCTCTAATTTTGGAAAAAAAAACATTAATTTTCCATATATGGGCAAAAAAATCCCAAATTTTACTCTATTTTTTGGGAAAAATCCCCAATTTCCCCCATTTTTCCCCCCAAATTCCCAATTTCCCGTCAATTTTCACCAAAAATCCCTATTTTTGCCAAAATTCCCTGATTATTTCGTTAATCCCCCTATTAATTAATTATTTCTTCTATTAATCAATTATTTCCTCTATTAATCGATTATTTCCCCCAATTAATCA
>NW_010293539.1:0-24538 GCF_000700745.2 Antrostomus carolinensis
GCACCCAGCCAGGGTCAACCCACCACACTAGCAGGTGGAGATTCTTGGAGGTTCAGCCAGCTGAATTGCGCTCAGCACAGAGTCAGTGTGGAGAGCTGACGAATGCACAACAGACACAACTTTTAAAGCTAAAAAATAAAACCAGGTTTGTCTGTGCTCCCTCTGTTCTAGTGCAGGTTACTTACAGAACCTGCATTTTGGGAGATGCACTGCTGGTGCTCGTGGCCTCTGTTTAACTTTTCTGCATATACACTAATACTTATTTCAGTTTTACAGCTGTAATACTTAGGAATGATTAAATACATCCTCTCCATACTGCCTTCTCTATCTGGAGCCTGGACATTCAGAGTACACCAGCCACTGGAGGTAGAACGTAAAGCAGACCCTGCTGCATTCTCCTGTACATAGCAGGTGTTGCTGGGAGGATTATCTGGAAAATGCCATCAACCATGGAGCACACCATTATATCAAATTTTCAGAGGGCACACCATCTCATTTTTCAAAACCATCTGTAGAAATGGGAGTAAACATGACTAAGGCACTTAGTGACTTTGAAATTTAGTGTTACTTTGTTCCAAGTATTCTGAAAATTGTTTTTTATATACCTGCAGTTGATATTTACAGTGCAGAGAAAATAGCCTCATACAGTTGTATGAGTCTGCCTGTCACTATATGGGACAGGAGTCTCCTGCAGATGTGGAACCTGAGCTGTGGTAGGATTGCTAGTCAGTCGTGTGGTTCTAAATGAGATACACGGAGCAGTGAAGCACATGGCATTGGCCTCTGCTCTGGCAAAAACAACTTACCAATAGAAAAACTTCTCTGAGAGAGGATTTCCATCCCTACATACAATGTGGCAATGAGAAATCACCTGTAATCATCTCCACCCCATCTTTTAGACCCATTACAATTATTTTCATTCCTCTATGGGCAGGAAATTATTAATGACTAGGAAAAAATGACAAAAAATTGATGGGATAAAATGTGATTATGGAGTTCTTACTCTGTTTTTTCTTTAGCAGAGATTTGCAGTGAGTTGCACCAGGAATAAGTTGAAGCCTCGTCATAATTTGGGATAAAGAGAAGGCTCTGGGGAGATCTTCTAGCAGCCTCCCAGTACCTGAAGGGGCTCCAGGAAGGCTGGGGAAGGACTTTTCATAAGGGCAGTTAATGACAAAACAAGGGGAAATGGGTTTAAACTGAAAGAGGGGAGGTTTAGATTAGATATGAGGAAGAAGTTCTTCACTGTGAGGGTGGTCAGACACTGGAACAGGTTGCCCAAGGAAGTTGTGGCTGCTCCTCCCTGGAAGTGTTTAAGGCCAGGTTGGCTGAGGCTTTGAGCAACCTGGTCCAGTGGAAGGTGTCCCTGCTGCTGGCAGGGGGGTTGGAACTGGATGAGCTTTAAGGTCTCTTCCAACCCAAACTATTCTATGATTCTATGATAACAGGACAGGTAATACTTCCAGCAGCCCTGAAGAGCGCTGACAGTGCATTAAGCACCAGAACTGAATGATAAGGAGAGCAAAAAAACATACTATGATTGTTTCTCAAATCTGCAGAGAAACAGTGATGTCCATCCAAGCAACATCAGCGAATCACTTGGTGCCAGAATGCATTCATCTGGCTTGACCAACCAACAACCAAAGAGGAATCCAGCAATACTGTGGAAGCCCCTGGAGGCTGTCACCACCAAAAGGAGATGTTTAATATTTTCACAGGTGGAAGATATTTTACCACTAGCCCATAGGAAATGAATACTTGGAGCTACACGCATCACACTGATGCTCTCTCCTTCCCTAAGTCTTGCTGGGGAGAACAGCAGAAGACCTGTCACTTGTGGGAACTTGTAACCAGGATCAGTACTAAGCCAGGATCTTTCCTCCAACGTTCAGAGATGTTTAAATCTAGAAGACTTGCATCTAGGAGACTTGGATCCAGGAGATTTGGATCCAACATAGTTTAAAGACTGCACTCTACAAAGCAATGCAAAATACAGTGAGCAGCTCTGCTCCAGCCCAGAACCAGATGACAGAGAAGCCAGATAGACTGATTGTGGCATCCTCAAACCCCGTATGTGTTCCAGCATCTCCTCCCCTTGTCCTCCACATGAGACATGATACCAATCTAGGGTTCCCTCTGCAAGGGAGAAGTTAGAGACCTCGCTGGAGAGCACAGTATTGCACACACAGCACTCACCCTTCTCTGTCTATGTGAGGCAGTGGGTGTTTGGAGGTGTTTCGCAGCTTCCTGTGAAATTGTGTGAAATCTAGTTTTTCAGGCTGCAAGTCCCACGTCGCACCACTAGGAGAGAAAAAAACAGGGAAAAACAAAGAAAGTCCACTACTAATTAAACACCACGGAGCTGAAAAGCAGAGGGCACATCACAGACTGCAGACGAGGAAAGCTAGTACTTCTGGAGGCAACGCTCCCTGCTGCAGAGCACACAGATACAGGCCTCCAACCTTCATGCCACTGCAGCACGTTTCTTTTCATTTCTTCTGCTTTTTTTTTGGAGATTCTGAGCTCCCGTTGCTTGCACAAACCCCCTAGTTTTGATGTATGATGCAGCATGATGCAGCACACCTTGCAAGCCATGCTTGCTCTCTGTATTAAGAGCGTATTACAACAGGTAGTGGTCTGGTCCATGCAATGGAGATGTTCTCTCCAGTCCTGCACAAACTGTCCACTCCAATGGCCTGGAGCAAGTCCCAGGTGGGAACTCAACCCCTGTAGACTCTTGCAGTGCTCCAGACACACAGAGAGAGAGAGGTATAAAACTGGACAGGAAGCATATTTCACCACTTTCCCCACCTTGAAGCAGTAGCTGAAGCCCAGCAACTGCAAAGGCAATGCATGATCGCACCACCAACTAATGGAAGAGAAAAATCCCGGAGCAGTAGCTCAGAACTGCCTCAAGTCCTGCCTGTGCAGCTCTTGGATGATTAAAAGTAATCGTATCACTACTGGTTTCAGATGTTTGGACTGCAAACCCATCCAGCAGCCTCTCCTAAGCATGTGGGATGCTTTAAGTAGACTGATTGTGCTCAGTGCTGTGGGCTAAACGGGGATGAGGAGGAGGATGAGCAGCGATGTGAGTGCCTTCAGGGTACCCACTGGTGCCTGTGAACCAGCAGGACGGACACGCAGGTGAAGGTTAAGAGTCCATCTCTCTTTTAAAGTGTTTCAAAACCAGCTTACCTGAAGGAGTCGAAGGTGTTGGCAGCCCAGATGTCCGTGCCCAGCATGTCAAGGGAGCTCTCCTTGTTGCCATTCTAGGAGGGAGAGAAAGGCAGTTACTTGCCAGAAGACATGTGGCACTACCTGGACCATGGCACAGCCTGTCCCACTGCCAGCTGTGGAGGTGTCCTGGCTCTATGATGTGTGGGCTTCTCCTCTCCCGTGTGAATCCACGCTCACTGCAAAGCTGAGATCCCTCACCCACTGCAAAAGTGCACCATAAAGGCAAGGAGTGACACAGTTACAGCCTTGGGAACACAAAGCTGTGGACAACATGGAGCAGACAAAGATGTAGGCTCAGCTCTGACTCCAGCCCTGTCCTCCTACCCCACCATCCACAACCTCCATGTCCCACCACGGTCCAGTGGGCAGGTTTCATCCAGCTTCAGAGATACAGACCAGCTGAGGTGGGAAGGAACCTCTGAAGCTCGTCTAGTCCAACCCTCCTGTTCAGGAAGAGCCACTTACAACCAGGTGTCTAGGCCCACATCCATATGGCTTCTGAGTATCTCCAAGGATGGAGATACACTTCATCAGCAGCTACCAGAGTCTGCTGTCAACAATAAGGATGGGGAAAGCTGTTCTGCTTCTTCAAGGAGTCATGGTGGCATGACTTCTCCTTCCTCTAATGACAGAGAGGGGATGCTAGAACCTTGCACTATGCCACCTCTGCCACTCACACCAGCAAATGACTTCACATGGTTATTCTAGTACGTGTCTCACCAACACTAAGGTGATGGATCCTTCCCTCAAGAAGCAAAAGCATCACACTATAATCAGATGGGAATTACGGTCAGCAAACTGCAATGCACCTTGAATTTTGCTGTGGAAGAGCTTCTGGCAAAACCAGTGACTTGAGGCAAGACCATCTAAAGCAAATACCTCACATCCATCCTTCAAGGCTCCCTTTACAGTCACCAGCCTACACGTCCTCCCTGCAGAAAGAGGGCTGCCTTCTCCACCCTTTACAGATGAAGAAGTAAAGCAGTGCTGGATTTTGCCAGGACCATTCAAGAAATCAGAATTGACTCAGAGTCATATGGGATGGACATGTAAATGCATTACAAATAGGGAATCCCATATCACCAATTTTCCCCAACATTTCTTACACGTATTCAGCTTACTCATAATCTTACACGTATTCAGATTACTTAAGTATTTCAGACCAAGTGGTCCCACTCTGGTGAAACAAGTGCTGGAGAAGGTGGTTTCCATATATTCCCCATCCTATAATTTCAGCCATTTTCACATATTATTAATAATAAAACTGAGACAGTAAAAACTCATAAAAATGTGACTATTTCTTGAACACAGTGAGCAGCCTTTTCCCAATGAACGGGATGCACATCCTTGGTGTGGGTTACAGACTGTTGGGCTTCCAAATACAGCCACATTTGCTCCCTTTTTTGTCTCCTCCAAGAGGTCTGTGGATTATGATTTTAACCTCTGGGGATCTGCAGATCAACATGCCTCCGCACAGAAACAAACTACCAGAAATATATAAAATCCTCACGATCAGTTATGAAAGCAGAGCTTTTTATTTTAGGCAAACGTAAGCAAAAATTTCTCCCACTAAGGAGAGAAACCAGTTTTCTAAATACTTAGAAACATCCTCATGCAGTGTAATGAAAATGTGTAATGAAAATGTACGTGAAGTTTCTTTTATAGCTATCACCCAAAGAAGAGATACCTCTTCTTGCAGACAGATCCACTTCTCTTTCCATTTCCCATGGACATGGGATATTTTAAGTACCAGTCAACGAGACTGCTACAATAGGATTTCCTATGAGTAAAGTGTTTGGGCTCAGGGAGAAAGAGCAGGAACATGTAACCAGTTGCAATGAAGATGAGCAGCATCGGCAACAAAGATAATAAACAGCAAAAACTTCAGACAAAGTAAGTTCCTAAGGCAGCAGGTTGTGTCCTAAAATTGTAGTCCAAATTCAGCTCAGTACAGGGCTTCTGAAGAGCCCCTTCTTGAGCCCTGAAATAAATCATCTAGCAATTATCATCCAATGTTTGGCTCAAAATCTGGATGTGGAGGAAGAGCCTTGGCACCAACATCTCCTAATCCACAGCACAAGTGGAGGCAGCACAAGCTGTCCCACCCAGCTTCTTCGCATCTCCTCGGTGCATCAGCTCATCAGTGCTGCACTGGTGAGCGTAGGCAGGTCACTAATCCCAGCAATTAGGGGAAATTGTAGCCATGGTTCAGGTGGTGCAGGAGGTCAGATGGGTGCAAGCTTCTAGGTAGTGTTTGAATGCTCCCACCCAAACTGGGCTGCAGCTCCTGGTCCTCCTAAAAGTTGTCCCCATTACCTCTAGAAGATGCTCCAAACATTAGCCAGACTCCATAAAGACGGTGCTGAGGCCAAATGATGATGCAACTTGTCATTAAGTCGTGAGTCACTACGGTGATTTTGAGATGTCCTTTTGGTCTTCAATGTCCTGTCTTTATAACCAGTTTCTGTCTCAACTCATAAGGCTAGAAGCGTGCTTGCTGCTCAAGTGAACCTGTGCTGCAGGGTGCTGACTAAAATGCTCACAACCATGGTACCAAGACTTAATAAGACTTTAAAAAAAACCCCCTAATTCTCAAGTTCAAGGGGAAAAAAAAAAAAATTAAAAAAATTGCATGTATTTAAGAAAATAAGTGACTTGCTGTCAATTCCCCCAGGACTGTAATTATAACAGTAAGTAGTTTTAACTTGAAACTCCCAATGACCCAACCCTCAGCTTTAGATAATAATTTTCACTGCAAAGAGGTTAGTACTGCTGAAAATTAATTACGCCACCAGGAACGATGATTGAGAGACACACCGACAAGAACAACATAAATACCCAGAACGATCAGAGATCCGGTAAAGCTGATCCTACACCCAGTATGGTTTAAATACGTGTCCATAACCTGTCCTCCAGCCCCTGTGAGCACATATCATCTCCATCCACCGTCACCCAACCCCTGTAGCTGCCCACACAAACACAGGGACATGACCACGCCACCAGCCGTGTGGACTCTGACTGTTTACCCATGCATGCAGCTTCAGCAAATTCCCCACAAAGTCAGCATTTGCATGCACGTAGCAGCTTTTCCAAAGCCCAGCTCAGCGTCCCACCGGTTCCTCTCGCTGCTCCTCATTACCATCCTCCAGCAAACCACCACAAATACAAAAAAACACATGCTCTTCGTCGCAGGATTGCAACAGGGTTAGCTCATCACTGCGCTTAGCCTTCACGTAGAACAACGCCAAGGAGTTGGCTGAGTCTGTGGTATAAATTCAGGGATTATCTTCTGTCATGTGCTACTTCTTAAGCATTTTTCAGTTCTACCTTTGACACTGGAATAGGTTGCCCAAGGAAGTTGTAGATGCCCCCTCCCTGGAAGTGTTCTCAGCCAGGCTGGATGAGGCTTTGAGCAACCTGGTCTAGTGGAAGGTGTCCCTGCTGCTGGCAGGGGGGTTGGAACTGGATGAGCTTTAAGGTCCCTTCCAACACAAACCATTCTATGATTCTATAAAGATTACCCAGCCTGTCCTCCTCCTCAGGAAGGGAACTCAATTCCTCAAACCTTGCCTACAACCCCTGGTTGTACTGTGGTAGAAAACAACAAAAAAAAAGATAGATACCAAACTGTCTGAAAAGGTTCTGATTAAAAGTTTTCTTGTTAAAAACTGCAAGTTTTCATAAGAAAAATATAGACATTTTGAGGAAGGCATTATTATCCCTGCTCAAATTAAAAGGGGTATGTTGAGTATTGCTCCTCTGAGAAAGGACAATCACTTTCCAGCAACGACATGGTTCTGCAGCCCCTCTCCCACCACAGCACAGCTCAGGAGGACAGATTATTTCCCCAAGCTCTCCAGGATGGATGAGATAGGTGAAAAGACCAGGACTTTGACCACTGGCCCCAAATCTCCCAGAGTCCATCCTCAACTTCTGGTACAACCACTGCTCACGTGTGCAGAAGCAGAGCAACCCCAAGAGAAGAGAGGAGGTTGTAGATGCCCCCTCCCTGGAAGTGTTTAAGGCCAGGCTGGATGAGGCTTTGAGCAATGTGGTCTAGTGGAAGGTGTCCCTGCTGCTGGCAGGGGGGTTGGAAATGGATGAGCTTTAAGGTCCCTTCCAACCCAAACCAGTCTGGGATTCTATGATTCTATGACAGAGGCTGATTAAAACACGCAGAAGAGGTCCCTGGTCTGAGCTAAAGGAATGGACCTAAAACCAAATCAAAAGTACATTCTTGAAGTCTTCTGCAGGGCAGAAAAATAATTCCCCATCTAGCCCTGCTGATGGCTCCCATGGAAAGCAGTTGGACTTGAGGTCACCATTCAACACCATTTATGTGATGTCCACTCATATATCAAATTCTAATGAAGACTTGCCAAAAAAACATTACAGACATCTCTTAATTTCCCAAAATTAAAACCACAGAGTCACAGAATCGCAGAATGGTGGGGGTTGGAAGGGACCTCAGGAGATCATCCAGTCCAACCCCCCTGACAAAGCAGGTTCCCTACACCAGGTTGCACAGGAAAGTGTCCAGGTGGGTTTGAACATCTCCAGAGATGGAGACTCCACACCCTCTCTGGGCAGCCTGTCCCAGGGCTCCAGCACCCTCACAGGAAAGAAGTTTTTCCTTAGGTTTGTCTGGAACTTGTGGTGTTCCAGTTTGTGCCCATTGCCCCTTGTCCTGTCACTGGGCACCACCGAGAAGAGCCCGGCCCCATCCATTTGGCCCCCACATTTCAGATCTTTATAGACATTGATCAGATCCCCTCTCAGGCTGCTCTTCTCCAGGCTGAACAGTCCCAGCTCTCTCAGCCTCTCCTCGTAAGGCAGATGCTCCAGGCCCCTCATCATCTTTGTGGCCTCCACTGGACTCTCTCCAGAAGATCCCTGTCCCTCTTGAACTGAGGAGCCCAGAACTGGACACATCACTCCAGATGTGGCCTCACCAGGGCAAGACCTCAAATAAAGAAAAAAACCTAATTTCCTTTGCACTAAACCAGCTGACTAGGGACTTAATTCTCAATATTAATGCACTCAGCACACCTCAACAGACTTCTTGAGCCTGAAGGACAGTGACATCCCTCAGCAGCCAGGTCACACACTATGCATGAATTAAGTAGGTCTCTGAGGTGTCCTTCATAATTGACATGCACTCACACCCTACGAGTAGACACACACAGAAAACATGTCGTTAGGAGGATGCCTACGATCAACAGCAAGCAAAGGACACAACTTCAGCATGTTGCTACCAGGTATACCTTGGTTGATTGCCTGAACTGGCTGCTTCTCCCGCGGCTGCCAGCCCTGGATCCAGACCCACGTCTGGAGCCCGACCCCGTCCGGGATCCTGCGCTCCCACTGCTGCTGTGATCCCACTCTTCCTGGAAACAACAAACAGCTCGCTTTAGTCAAGGGCAACACCATCCCACACCCACAAAAATCACTGACCTGGTGAGCCAGGAGAGCTCAAGCTCTCAGAACACACATGCAAGCACCTACAAAACCATGGCCATGCCCAACACCTTGATTTTGGGGCTTCCTTGGAGTCCTGTAACATGTTCTATTTACACATTGCAAAGGGATGACATTGTGGGAGGCTTAAGATTTGGCTCTAGTGCTGTAGTCTGTCCATGAGGAAAAATAATACTTACCTCCTTTATCTTCATGAGGGCTAATTATGCATATTCAGCAACCCCACATCCTGTAAAATTCCTTGAGGGCATTTGGACAATGCCCTTAACAACATGCTTTAAGTTTTGGTGAGCCCTGAACTGGTCAGACAGTGGGACTAGATGATTGTTGTAGGTCCTTTCCAACTATCTAGTCTAGTCTAGTCTAGTCTATACCCTTAATTCCCCTCCCAAGCCCAAATCAATCAGTTTTTCCCTTTGCTTAGCTCACGGTTGGAGTTCAGCTACTCACATATCTGAAAACACTTGGAGTTCACCAGGAGACAGAATACACAACTAACTATTTTTGCCTATTAAGGAGCTGTCCCCAATTTTCTCCTTTATCTTCCTAACACTTGTTCTGCTGTCAAGCAACCTGCAGGTTCCTTGTTCAACCCGCAGCCCTCAGGGCAAGATGAGTCATCTGAAAACCAGAATAACTCACCCGACCAGTCCTACCTACCCAAACATCCCACAAGGTGTTTGGAGAGAAAGGCGGATATTGTCAGGGTAATTGCTCCAAAAGCTTTGCTCAGAGGCTTGGGAAAAACCTTTGAAGTGACCCAAGATTACTTAAAAAAACCCATGAAATCACAGAGTGCAGAATATTTAACTGTTTCAAGAACTCTGAAAATCTGGGAAATGAAAAGCATGAGTTTCAGGACTGATGTGAGAGCTGACAGTTAAAAAGGGCTTCTGATGTCTCAGACAACCTCGTGGGGCTACAAACACTGCCACAGGCTAAGACAAGGGCAAAGCCTCCTTTGTGCTGTGTTGGGTTTGTGTAGAGTTTTGGTACTGGGGGAAGAGGCTACAGTGGTGGCCCCTGTGAGAAGCTTTGTGAAGCTCCTCCAAGGTGGACCCACCTCCAGCCCAGGCTGAGCCATTTAGTGATAGAAAAACACCTCTTTGAAACGATGTTTATGAGGGGAAGAACTGGTTTGAACAGAGCCATCAGGAGAGACCACTGACTTGAACAAAAAAGACCACCAACAACATGAAGAGAGAAGAGGAGGGGAGGAGACAGAGAACATCAGATATCAAGATTAGCACGGAGAAGAGTAGGAGGAGGTAAATGAGGTCTCCTGCAGCCCATGGAGGTTCAATAGAAGAGCACATACCCATGTGTAGGCCATGGAGGACTCCATGCTGGAGCAGAAAGCTGAGCCTGAGGGCAGTTGTGACTATGTTCAGTGCTCAGCTGATGAGCAAGGAGACCCCCATAGACACTCAATGCCAGAGCAGAGTAGGGGGGAGGAGGTACACTGGACCCATCTGTAGCCCATGGATGTCCCCATGCCAGAGCCAGGAGCTGAGCCCAAAGAGGTCCCTGACTCCATGGGCAGCCCACGTTGGAACACTTTGTTCTGGACTCTTGCAGCCCACGGGAGGGATCTCATGGTGGAAAGAGCAGCAGATGAACTGACTGAACCCCCATTCCCTGTCCCCTGTGCTGCTGGGGAGAAGGGAGAGAAATGGGGAGCAAAGTGCTGGGAGCCCGGGAAGAAGGGAGGGGTGGGGGAAGGTGCTGTCAGATGTGGTTGGTGTGTCTCACTGTCCTACTCTGATTGATTGATTGGGAACTCATTACATGGATTTTCTTCCCCAAGTGGAGTCTGTGTTGCCCGTGCCCATCCCTGGTGAGTGAGCCCTCCCTGTCCTCATCCCAACCCACCAGCCCTTTGCTGAGTTCCTCTCCACATCTCACCAGGTTGGGGGAGTGAGTGAAGGACCACGTGGGCTGAGCTGTGGGTGAAACCACCACAGCATTCAAGAGACAAAAGGACTCACCTGCCAGCAAGGCATGAACTCCTCTTTGCACCCAACAGTCAAGTCCAGGTCACTAATTTAGGGGCACAGACCAGGTCCTAGCTCCGCTACTGACACCTGGGTTGGATGGGGTAGGGAGATACCTGTGCAGAAGATCCTAAGCTACCTAAGATGATACTATCCAGTGCCCCAGCATGGACCTTAGTGTATGTGAAACCCAATATGAGGGACTGGAAGTAAAATGTAACATTACTGATTTCTGCACTGCTCCAGCTACACATTCTCCATCCTCACATCTAGCAAGTCTCAAAGTAAGCTCAAATATATTATGGTTGCTATAGCCTAAAACCAGTACTGACTTGAAAAGAGGAGGTCAACTGATTTTCAAGTTGTATATAGATGAAATTTTAGAAGTTTTGGTTATTCCCACCACATGTTACAACAACAGAAGAAAGCACCTTCTTCCCTCCTCACACACCATCACCTGAATCTCCCAATGGCTGAGAAATACCAAGTGGCAAAAAGTTAAGGGAGTTGTTAAATTGGCATGGAAGGAAAAAAAACCAACTTGATCAATGTCACTTGTGAGACACAGGCAGGTGGCCACTTTGAGAAGCCCTGGGGAACAGCCAGTCTTGCAGGCATCCTGAGAAGTGAGAAATATCTCATTTCATGTGGGAAAGATGCGTACCAACTAAAAAAGTGATTGGGAGAAATGAACATTCACCACCTAGACGTTTGAAGGATTAATTACCAGCTTGCTGTACCCTACACACTGAACATCTTGTTCATCCATGTATGAAAAATTTCTGTGCCAAATGCTACAACGGGACCAAGTCTGCATACTCACCCTTCACTTTAAAAGACAGACTGAAAATAAAACACCACCATTTGGTTATATCCTGTTGACCCAACTTTTGGTGATGGTTGCCTGCAGACAACCTGAGGTTATACAAATTCCAGAAACATAGCTGGCCACAATAAAATCCTTGTGAGAAACAGGGAGATTGGTACCACCATGCATCAACATCCAAAATCACCAAGACAAGCCAGTGGATATGGCATGAACCAGTTAGATAAAAATCACAAGTGCCCTTTCACTAAATCAGCTTGTCTCCTGGCTCTCACTCATGGCCTGAGGTCTGTTCCCTGTCCAAGTTCCTTATCTTTATCACGCCTTATTAATGTTTATATTTAAAACCAAATTATTTTAAAAATAAAAATTGTTGAATCAAAAATTGTTTAAACTTCTGTTGAAGCTGAAACAGGCCAACCAACTATGGCCTAGACACACTCGTGTTCAAACTCACCAGCACAGTCACGCTCAATATTTTATCTACATTTCTGACTAATTGCCAAAGACCCCACCTGGAGTGCTGTGTCCAGTTCTGGAGCCCCCAACACAAGAAAGACATGGACCTCCTGGAGCCAGTGCAGAGGAGGCCACCAGGATGATCCGAGGGCTGGAGCAGCTCTGCTGTGAGGACAGGCTGAGAGAGTTGGGGCTGTTCAGCCTGGAGAAGAGAAGGCTCCGGGGAGACCTTCTAGTGGCCTCCCAGTACCTGAAGGTACTGCAAGTTTGAAAATCCCATTTGCAGAAAAATAAGATAACTTTCCTCAAGGTACAAGGAATAAATGGAAAACCCAGTGACCACCAACATGGTTTCTCTCAGTGACAGTACGTATTGGCAGGGATGCTACAAGAAAGCTGGGGAGGGACTTTTTACAAAGGCAGGTAGTGATAGAACAAGGGGAAATGGCTTTAAACTGGTAGAAGGAAGGTTTACATTAGGTATAAGGATGAAATTCTCTGCTGTGAGGGTGGTGAGACATTGGAACAAGTTGCCCAAGGAAGCTGTGTCTGCTCCTCCCTGGAAGTGTTCTCGGCCAGGCTGGATGAGGCTTTGAGCAACCTGGTCTAGTGGAAGGTGTCCCTGCTGCTGGCAGGGGGGTTGGAACTGGATGAGCTTTAAGGTCCCTTCCAACCCAAACCAATCTGGGATTTTATGATTCTATGAAGATGAACAGCTTTTTACTGCTACCTTACTGACAGGGGTTCAAATCTCCAGAACAGACATACGTCCACCAGAAACTCTCGCAGACATTTCTGGTGGCTTTGTGTCCTCTAAAAAAGCCCTTTTGTGCTAAAACGAACCCTCTCTGCAGATCTCCTTTCTGCAGGAGCAGGGAAGCTCACAGCAACCTTATGGGTGAGGGTGGAGAGAGTATGCAGGTAACGATCATTCCTTAAAAGACAACAACCAAACCAGAAAAACCCTCCATCAGCATCATCACAAAAGCATAAAAAACCTCATCCCAAACCCCTACAGGCAGCTGGACTTCAGCAGCAAGCTGAGGCTCTGGTGAGATGTGGCACTGCTCACCCTCCATCCCACAGCATGGCCACCTACGTGTCTCCCACACAGTGCTCTTGCCAAACTAATTCAGCATGTTGCAGCAACAGATTTTGTCCTCAGCTCTGACAAACGCTGAAGAAACTGTTGTAATGTCACCAAGTTCTCCATCCCATGCCCTTGCCTCCTGCCAGCCCAAACTCCCATCATCTGGTCCCGTAACTCTCTGCTGTGACCTCAAAAGACCAAGACTCTCCTAACACCCCAAACAACACCTCAAACTCTTGTTCCCAGCTTTTATTTGGGTTCCAACACCTACCATGCATGGTCTACACTCACCAGCAGGAGATGAGACCTCTGAGTCACAAACTGGGGCTTAAAGGGAAACATCACCCCCCTCCAAAGATTGTTTCCCAGCAGCTGCTCTCATCCACGCCAATCCTTCTGGCCAAGCTCTGCACTCCCTTGGGAACAGCAAGGCTTGTGCACATTAACACCGCCAGACATCCTCCTTCAGAAACTAGCTGTCAAATCCAGCATTTGCATTTTAATTAGCAATAATCATATGTTTCACTTACACTGCAATTTTCACCTTTGCAGCTAGCTCGCTGAGCATGAACTAATTAATCCCGTTCCCTTTACCAGCTCAAGAGTTAATACTTTCTGCTGCTTCAGTGCAAGTTTGTAAATCCCATTTGCAGAAAAATAAGATAACTTTCCTCAATGCACAGGTCAATAAATGGAATTGCAGCGACCACCAACGTGGTTGCTCTCAGTGACAGTAAGTATGAGTTGTAGACCAAGCAGAGAAATAACCACAAGCTTTAAGTGGCCTGAAGACATCAGTGGATTCTTGATGGGATTCATATTCGATTGTATGTAAAAATCTCAATATTCAATGCACAACATTCACAGTCTAAGGTGGGACAGTGAAAAAGGAAAAGCAACAATAAGCTAGAGGATGTCTCAGGACACAAAAGCCTCTGAGATATCCCCCAGCACTAACAATGGTCTCATCATTGCACATACAAGGAGCTGCCTAGATCAAGTGGTGGGTTGTCCTTCTAACGACTCCTAAACTTTAATCCTGGTGTGGTGTGGGGTTTGTGTGTGTGTCGGGGAGGGGGGTGTATTTTTTGGTAGTGGGGGAAGGGGTCACCTTGTGAGAGTGAAAAGCTCCCCTGTCTCCAAGGTGGAGACCCCCCAGCCCAGGCTGGGCCAGTGAGCACCAGAGAAACACCTCTGGGAATCCATATTGGTGAGGGGAAGGACTGTCCTGAAAAGAAGAAGGTGGAGAGAACCTGGAGGAGAGGCCATTGGCCTGAACAAAAGACCATCGGCCTGAACAGAGAGAGAGCCATTGCCAGGAGGAAGGAGGAGGAGGGGGATGACAGAGAGTAAAAAAATTGATTTTCCTTTCCCAAGTGGAGTCTGTGTTGCCCGTGCCCATCCCTGGTGAGTGAGCCCTCCCTGTCCTCATCCCTAATCCTGTGTCCCCTTTGTTGTGTCTCCCATCCCATCTCACTGGGTTGGGGGAGTGTGTGCAGGACCACATGGTCCCACTGTGGGTCAAACCACCACACCTGGACAGAAGAGAAGACAACTATCATGTAAAAAGTCCTTTGTGAGATTTTTCTGCCGTGGAGGTTTTCATGCACCCACTTTGTGCTGCAGCTGCATTTTCCAGTTATGCAGAATTTTGACACTGGACTCCAAGTACCTCCCTGCTCTTCTAGACCTATTCAAGAACAACCACTCAAATTTTTCTATGGAAAAATAATGACTTAATTTTTTTAATTATTTAAAATGCACCTTTTAAGAAAAAAAATGTAAGATTACTCTAAATATTTTGGAAGGGACAAATTTCCAGCTTCTTTCTTCTTAACGTATTGCATAAAACTACAAAAACCAGAAAACTTACCCTTATAAAAATAACATGCAGAAAAAATAACAACTTTGGCTCTGCTTCTTCCCTCCCCATGTTCACGTCCACCTTCCACAGCCCTCTCCAGTCTGGTATGGTTCTGCTCACTGCTTTGGCAAAGACACAGCAGCAGGAACACCAAATATGCCTTGGAGCTCTTCTCCCACCAGGAAAAGTAAGGTTTTATCTACACCTGTGCCACAATACAGGACCAAAGGACCTGATGGGCTTGGAAGTAGGAGGTTAAACCTACAAGATCTTTCTGGACTTCCTGGGAAAGGGCCAAGCCTGTGTGGTTGTGCTCCTTCTGGACAATATCATAAGAGATGTGTTAGCCAAGGATGTGGTAGACAGCTCTTTAACACCCAAGGAGGAAGATGAGAAGGATCACTGAGAGCACTCAGAATGGCATGAGGAGCTTCAGGTATGCCATGGAAACCCAGCAGCAAGCCCCTGCCTAAGCCTTGGAGAAAATGGCTCATGTCATCCCTTCCCTGCCAAAAGCTTCAGCATTTGTTGACCTATTCGATCAAATCTGGAAGAAGAATGGAGACCTCCAAAGTAACTTGGCTACTGCAAGTTTCATGAGTGTGGGAAGCTCTCCTTTCAGTGGGCAGACTGGCATCACGCTGTCTGCTCTACCAAATGGAAACTGAGGGTGACGAGATGTCCTCCCTCATAAGTCACTAGTGACACCAAGGCCTAGAAGACACCTTCCTCCACCCTCTGAAGGCAGCAACAGCTCTCCTAAATCAGGCAGCAGAGCAGTGAAGCATTTCAATCCCAGATCTTCATACACCCAAGGAGGTGTCGGGTGGTGCTGCTTCACGAGGGGTGGTGCTGCTTCACGAGGTGTATCTCAAACAGAAGTCCCAGAGAAAGTTAAACCTACATATTAGCTAAAGGACTTGATTTATTTCTCAGTAGTCCTCTCTGACCGTAACTGAACAGGGCTGCATTCACTACACAGGAGGAGAGTCACCCAGCAATTACAGGCAGAAAACCATTAAGTGACTGGTTTTCTCAGAGCTGCTCTTTGATCATGGGCATCTCACCCCACTTAGAAGATTTAATTTCTTCCTCCATCAGGCAGGGCTACACCAACATGTATTCATTGGCAAAGCCTCAAAGTAACTCTTTGTCTTTCACTTTCTCTTTTTCTGTTGGAAATGAGACAAAGGTGACTGCAGAATCTATCAGTACCCACTTGTTCCAAAGGGTCTTCAGTGAGGTAGACAACCTCAACCAAATTCAGTGTACAAACTGGTCCTGGGCTATGACACAAGCAGGTCGGTGAGACAGAGAACCCCAAACTACCCCCAGGATCATCCCTTATGTTTTGCTGAGCAAGAAAACCACTGTCCTTCAGATCATAGAATGGTTTGGGTTGGAAGGGACCTTAAAGATCATCCAGTTCCAAGCCCCCTGCCAGCAGCAGGGACACCTTCCACTAGACCAGGTTGCTCAAAGCCTCATCCAACCTGGCCTTCAACGCTTCCAGGGAGAGGACATCCACAACTTCTTGGGCAACCTAAGAAGATCCAGACCCAAGAATGGGCAACTAAAGCCAGACACAGGTTGTCTAACCAGCACGGGGAAATTAATTACGTCTTCAGTTGGGAGATCCTGTCAATCCCTCTGCAAGCAGCACCCACCAACTGGTTAGCCAAGGATTTGGGGCATCACACGCTGCCTGCTGATGTCAGCAGATACAAGCCAGCAACCAGACAACTTCACCATCCACTTGAGAAGTTTATATGACGCCGGTGCTGGTGACAGGAGTCTCAGTCCAACTCTGCACCTAGTAATGTGGTTATTGTCTGAGATCATGACCCCTTGCCACCTGCCTCTGCAGCTTCCATCAGGGAGGATTTCCCAATGTTTAACCCCAGACAGTAAAGCAGCACTGATGGATGTAAAAAAACCCACTTCTGTGTGGCTTCTGTAAAATTAAGTTTCACTGTGCATTGAAATCTGCTGTTCCCCAAGAGACAAGCTTCACACATTGCTTCATCCTGAAGATGGCCTAGGACAACTTGGAAGAGGGCTGTACTAATGCCTCTGCTTTGGTAACCTAACAACCTTTCCAGCCATGACTCCATACGGTTGGAAGCCAAGTGCTCATCATCAGAGATCATCTTGAGGTTCATGTGAGACACATGAAATAGGGACCTGAAAGGTTTGAGTGGATATGCTCTGCTCCCACCCCACTCACAACAGTCAAAGAGACCTTCCCCAGCTGCACCTCCCCAGGTGCAGGCAGGTCAGATGTCCTCTGCCTTCAGTCTGAGCTCACACAACGTGAAATATTTCCTGCCTGGGAACATTTTGGTACTTGCACAGCATTGTGTTTCTTTGGAAAATAAAGTTTCACATGATACTAGCTTTGATTTTGTGGGAACTTCTCACGCTTTCCTTATCAGCAAGACCTGGGCTTGGGTTCAGACATCCTTTGGCAGGACATGCCAGGCTTGGTGACAATGGCACACAATCCCTGCAAAGCCCTCTACACCTCCATGGTACCAAACACCACAGGACGTTCAACATCTTACGCTGTTAACTTGTCAGCACAGCCCTTGGGATGCCCTTGACCCCAGCCAGCTAGTCCTCTCCAACCCATGCCCAAGAGTGGAAACTCACCAGCTTTGCCTGCTGTTTCTACTGGCTCAATGAGAAGTCAAACCAAGTCATCTCCTCCATCAGCAGCTCCTCAGCTGAAGGGTGCTATTGGCAGGGTGTAGGATAATCCAGATGTGATCCACACACCCTGTCTGCTCCTTCACTGCTCCATAGATAGGCAACATGAACATCAACTGGAGAAGCCTCTGAGGTCCCCAATCATGCAACAAGTCCCTGCTGCAGCTGGTGGGACGTGGACACACATGTAAATAAGCAGTGAAATGAATTGCAGTCCCATTTACTGCCAATAACACAGGTTTTTGCTTGGTGACGATGGGTGACAGCCAGCTACCATGGGGGAAGGGATGGACTTGGCCAGGAAGGAGGATTTTCAGTTCTTCCTCCTCCAGCGCCTGGAGAAATGGGACAAACCTGCAGAGTCGCTTTGGGTTTTGTTAATGCCCTTTCTGTAAGGGGAGTCTGGGATGGAGCTGCTGCCAGGCCTTTCATGTACCAAGAGCTCCGCCGGCTCTCCAAATACATACCCTACCAAAAGTCTTTTTACTTAATGAGTTGCTCTCCAAAATATATCAAAGAGCTTCCTACTTGCAACAGCCTCACCAGGGGAATGCAAATAAAGTATTATATAAAATCTTCCTACTGGGTCTTTTTAGGAAAAAATTTTTAAAAAATCCAAACATAAAAAGATTTTAAATGATTCCATTATCTAAACTTTCCTCATTTATAGAGGCAATAGAGGTACCCAGATAGTAACTTGCATATATCAGTGGAGTGATCTTCACCCCAGAGGCTCACACAGTGCTAGCAGACTGTCTGGGGGGTATCACTCAAATGCAGTGGGGCTTAACAGAACATGGCAATGCCACGCAGCAAATGAAAGCATTCACAGTAGGAAACAAGGAGAATTATAGATGAGCTGGATGTAATTAGGAAACCAGGATTTTCTCAGCACACCAGGAATTCATGAAACTTATGAGATCCTCCATGAGCAAACTGTGTCCTCACACCCACCTGCCCAGAGAGTTGGACAGACTAGAGTGAAAGGTTTCCAAGGTGAATTTTCTCCATTTTTAAGTCACTGCTTTGTACTGAATGCACAAGTGCAAATGTACAGGCACTGATCCCAATACAGTCTCCTCAGCTGCTACTAGCAGATGTCTCAACAAGGAGTGTAGGAGCAGGGCAACTATGAGGTGGTCTTTACCAGAGATATCCAACAGCGTCAGAAAAACAGCATTCAGGAATATCCTGGACTGTAGGTTGCATTAAGATACCTTATTTTTACACTTAAATTGCACATTATCCAGGAATTGCCCTCAGCCCTACACTTTTACAACATCCTGTGGATGCTTATATACACACATACTATACAGAAATGTCTATATAAATATATAAAACACCTATACACACACACAAAAAAAATCTTCCTTTTATTTACCTTAACCTTGCTGGATCCTAGAGACAAGAATTTCAAAGGCATCAGGTACTCAGAGAAGCAGAGTAGGATTTTCAGGCATGGGAAAGCCAGCTTCACTTTAGGCTCCCCTATAACCTTTAGGAAGCCAATTATGAAATTGTCGCTCTGAACTACTCTGCCTTTGCAGAAAAAGAACCAGATGCTGAATATATTTTCAGGACTAACCTGGATTTCCATACAAAATGCCCTTTCTGATCGTCAGGTTAGAATTGTGTGAAGCATATCGTGGTCAGTGACACATAACCCATATTTTTGCAGTAGCTGAAGCCATTAGAAATCTCACATCCAAGTATTTTTCAACTAAGACCGGTGCGTACTGCACAACTGGCAATGCAGAAATCTCAGATGGAAATAAAATAGGAAAACCAGCAATTCAATTTTCCAACCAAAGCCCTCAAAATCCATAAATAATTGCAACAAAAAAACCCCCTTAACATTCCTTGGGAAAATAACTATTCAGCTGTTTCCTTAGCAGCTTTGAAGAGTGATTGATAATTTACATTCAAGACAAACACCTTATTAATCAATATATATTTCTTTTAATGTTTAAAACCACTAGTGAAAAATCAGCAGCCAGAAATGGTAATAAACTGAACCTAGTCCTCACCAGCAGTGTTTCACTCGTGTATCAGTAACAGCAAGAGAAATGCTTGCCTGGACAGAAGAACAATAGCTTGCAGCTTCTCTTTTGTGCCAAGGAAAATTTGTTACTTGCTGTTAAAGGAAGCCCGACATGGAGAGAGATAATTATTAGCTTCACTGCAAGTTGGGAGAGAGCCCAAATACAAGGAAAACAGCTTGAGCATCAGTGAATGTTATTTGTATATAGAAAACAAGCTCCATGCTGGAGGAGATCAAATAGGTTTAATGCCTAGGGGGAAAAAAAAATAAATTAAAAAAATAAAAAAACCTACAAGTTGAAACAAAAGAGAGCACAGTACAAGGTAGATAGAAGGGGGTTGCACTGATTTGAGTCAGGGAAACATCACTTGTGTGACTCCTTCATCCTCCCATGATACCCACACCAGAGACTGGCACGTCAGCTGAGCCCTTGGGTAAAGAACCAGGGACCTTCTTCCCCAGGGAAAACACCCAGTCCTGGTAACACCCCGAGCGACCCGAGGGGCTGGATACAAACAGCCAGTCTCCCAGATGAACTTCAAGCAGTTTTGCCACTGAGTACTTCAGAGCAGATCAAAGCTATAATAAATTAAATCTACAATTCCATCTGCTACCTTCAGAGGATGATCTGAAGCAGTGTCTCCGTACAGCAGGCACCTTCCTACCCAACAAGATCTTGCCTTTGTTCTATGGAGGTTTTTCATAGAATCCCAGACTGGTTTGGGTTGGAAGGACCTTAAAGCTCATCCAGTTCCAACCCCCCTGCCAGCAGCAGGGACACCTTCCACCAGACCACTCAAAGCCTCATCCAATCTGGCCATGTTTGGATAGAAGCTCCCAGCATCCTTGTATCCAGGCATTCAGCAGGGAGGGGACACATCAGACCCCATCCCACAGCCCAGCAGCTTCCAGCACAGCTCTGCATGAGAAGAAGCTGTGTCCAAAACAGGATCTCCAATAGGTACCACTCAGACTAGCACAATCTTTTGTACCACCCTGCAAGGAGCTCCCAGGCTTCTTCTCATGGATCCCATGGATGGGATTGAAGGCTGAAGGACATCAAGCAGGGCAACAAAACCACCATCCTGAAGCCCCTTCTCCAGGTGGAATATCCATCAGCCACAGCACCTGCAAATGCTGCTTCACCCTCTCCTGCAGCCGTATCAGGCTCATATCTCCTTGAGTGAATGTTGCTTTTACAGGGCTGATGGTCTCATGGTGGCATAGCACAGCATCTCCTCAACTAGGTGACAACAGTCAAACTCATGCCTCCAGCCCACCCAATCCTCTCCCACACTGGTGCTCACACAGAGGAGGTACAGCCACCTTCAGTGCTGCCAGCAGCGCTTGGCAAAGACTCCACTGGTGTTCACACCACGTACAACCACCAAACCAACTCACCCCTGGCTTCTGTCATTGCAAACCCAACACAGGCTCTCAGTCCATGCAATTTTGCTTCTTCTCCCAGTTCACTCTCTCGCCCCCTCATCCTCTTCCCTGCAACACCACCCTTCTGCTTCACCTACTACCCCAGCAGGCACATACCCAAGAAGCACAGCTACACAAAGCTCCCTCATCTCAGCTGCATCTTGGACTTCCAAGTCAGCTTTGATGCTCCAAATAAGTCCCTCGTATAGGTGGCAGTAAGAAGCTCTCCAGGAATAAATGGGATACTGCATATTTATTCCTCTTTAAGGCAAAGCAGTAAGCTCCTGGTCAAAGCATCCATCCACATGTTGGGATGTTGCTCATCTCCCATGGTTTCAGTGGGAGTGAGCTTTCATGAGGCAAGAAGAGGAACACATCTCCCCTTCCACAAGCAAAGGAAAGCAGATGAGGGAGTACAAGAACAAAAGCAAAGGTTTGGTGAGGAAGAGTTAAACACAACCCCTACCTGATTATGTTCGTGAGACGATGAGCCCTTCCCTCGGGATGGGGAACAGCTGCCATCAAGCTGCTCACTACAATCCGCTGTCCACTGTAAAAGGGATAAAAAAAGGGATTGTGTAAAATAATAGCCAGGCTGGGAAAAACTGCTGTGTCAGTCCACAGTGCACAGCAAACACCGTCTGGCTACAGGCATCACCATATATGTGTGCTCTCCCCCTCTCCCCCACATTTTTGAGTATGATTCCAAAGGTTTTTGTCTTGGAAATGCTCCACCTGCCAAAGGTGAACAGAGGGAAGATGCAGGAAAAATTGCAGGAAGGCACTTGAAATGGTGCTTTGCAATAAAAACCATCCCCAGTATTTTCTTGCAAATTCCAGTGGTATTAGGTATCTCAGGTGTGTGGTACACACCAGGACAGCTTGGCTTGACTGCTCTTTTCCAGGGAGTCTTTCAGGGAAAGTATAGAATATTCTGCTTTTCCCAATTCTGTTAACTTCAGGGACAGATATGAGTCCTGAGCTGCCAAAAACTCGTGGTTTTATTTTAAGCAAAACAGAAAACAGAGCTCCAAGTGGCAGGTTTGGCCATTGCTGTGTGCTGTAGCTGCGATGTTCAGCCTGGATGGCAGCCCTGCTTTCACACCAGCTTTGCGCCATGGTGTAGGACATGGACATTAGGAGCCTTCCCAGCCATAGCAGGAGGTCAGCAGGATGGTACAGCTCATGGCAGAGGTCAGCAGCTCTGGAATATGACCTGCTGTTTCCCCCAAGGTTTGACAGCAACCTGCCTCCATCAAAATAATTCCATTTAGGGTCATCTGGGGTTCCCCCTCCAAAAAAAAAATGAAGATATGCCTCATACTGGTTCTAAAAAGTAAAATAAAATAATGAAATAATCAGGCAAACAAACATAAAAGATGCTGTTTAATCCTAAAGTCATTTTGTTGTCCCCCAACAAAGTTGAGACTGAACTTTGGTGACCAGTCCCATTTCTGAGGTCTTTCAACCCAGAAGCACATGGCTGCTTCAGAGACACTCACCACTTGGATGCCATCACCAAGGCTGATGTGCTAAGAAAAATGAAAATACAATTCCATACAAACAGCAACTACCTGAGACCTTCTTGATACAGATGGATGAACCCACAAATGGTGGAAGAGCCACCACTAGAACTGCTCACCATCCCTTGGAAAGTTATCTCAGGGTACAGCTCAACCATTATTATGTCCACAGCTGAAAGAAAACTGCATTTTCCCTCTGACTTTCCTCTTTTTTTTTTTTTTTCTGGTGGTAGCAAGGCTGCAGACACCTCCACAATGGAAATGTCCACACTCTATGATTCTCTGGACTGGAGATGGATTCAGCTCCCTTGTGAGTAGCATGGAGGAGCGTATAACATGCCTTTCCTTCCTGCCCCAGGCATGGAGAGCAGTTATTGGGGGATGTGGTACCATCTGAGCACCTCACACGCATGGTTGAGTGGATTTATCCTCTCTCAGGCAGGGAAAACATTATTACAGCCACAAGGAAACAAACCACAGAGAGATTAAGTAACTTGCCCCAAAGTTAAAGATTAAGTTGCCAGCAGAACCTTGCAGTTAAAAAACAATTTTCTTGGTCTCAGTCCAGTGCCTTCACCATAAACCCATCCTTTTCCTTCCAGCTCTTATTAAGAGGGAACATGTCACCTTCAATCAGGCTGGCTTCCACCAGGGTGACTCTAGTGACTACATGTATGTTTTTATGGCTTGTTGTGACAGGAAGTGATCGGGAAGAGAAAACCAGAAATAAAAATTCCTGATTATTTTTTATACAAATTTGGAGTACAAGGTGGGAAAATTAATATTTTTGGGAGACAATAGATAACTCCTTCTTAAGGCATCCTTTAAGACATGGCTTGATAAAAGCAGGTGACCTATGAAAAAGCCCATCCTCACGTCTTGTCCCATATACAGCCCTAAAAATACGAAATACTGCATTTTACTGGAGTTTCACATAGAAATCCCAATCAAACTTAGACACCAATCATCTGGGGTACAACAGCATTTAGCTGCTGAACTTGAGATGCCTCTAAAAGGGGTTCTAATCAAAGGGCTCAATGTTCAGATCTTTCATTATTATTAATTTTTCTTTTATAATAAAACCTGACCATCTTTAGAGGCAGCATCCCCAGAGCTGACACAAAAATCCCAGCAGCTTCTTTTATCCAGGTATAGGCTAGGAAAGAAGGTTAAAATCACATTTCCACAACTGGAAGATGGATTTGGTTCTGGCAACCAAGGACTTTAATGCAAAAATTGTACATGGGCTACAATCAGAACTAGCAGCTTTTGTTCTGAAAATGGATGGAGGTGTGGACAGGCAGAAAATGGTTGTAAAACTCTGACTATTAATTTATGTCTAATTCAACAATATTTCTAAACTTGACACATTAAATAAAGCAGCACTTGCCTGTTTGACCTGAAGCCTCTCCAAAGCACCACTTCAAACACAGGCATTTTCCAGCCTGGGGTTAAAATCGTGCACTATAAAATACTTTGGATCACTTGATTTTTAAATATATTTTCTTCCACTTCTAACAGCTTTGATCCTCAAATTGTGAAAGACCTTTCTTCAGCAAAATCTATTCTTAAAATGTTCCTTTGATTGGTAATTTCTTTACACTGAGCTAATGTATAAAGGGGTCCAAAGCTCTGGATCAGATCCTCAGCTCCTGCAAACCTGTACAGCTCAGACAAATCAGACAAACACTGCTGATAGCACAGAAGGATGCGATCCTTCAAATATAGAATCACAGAATGATTTGAGTGGGAAGGGACCTTCAAATGTCATCTAGTCCAACCCCCTTGCCATGGGCAGGGACATCTTTCATTAGATCAAGTTGCTCAGAGCCCTGTCTAGGCTGACATGCAACTAACTGAAGAGAAGGACTTGGGGTGCTGGGGGA
>NW_010293540.1:0-37344 GCF_000700745.2 Antrostomus carolinensis
CATACCTCAATAACCCATACCTCAATAACCCCAAAAGTGCATCAGTAAAGCCATACTCACTTTTTCTTTAATTTAAAACAAAATCATGCATCTCCTTGTTCAATCAAATCCTCTGCTACAGTGGGTACAAACTACCCCTGGGGACTTCTGCTCCCAGGCCAGACACCTACCAGAAGTCCCACAGCTCTGTCCCACAAGATGTCCCACGTAGCACTGCAATGTCACCTATCCAGACACCATCTCATGATACCTGAGACTCCATGTGGAAGCACCTAAGACAAATACACAACCACCACTAACTGCTGTTGCAAAGTTAAAAAGAACAGGTACTACAATGGAATTAGGATTAAAAAAAATTGGTTATGAAAAAAACTGCAAGTATAACACAGATTCAAAGAGCATTTTATTGAGGTCCCACAAAAGAGCAATGAGAAAAAAAGGAAGTCACAGATGCTGCTCAAGGACAGAAAACTGTTTCTCTGGATGCTGGACATGAGCGGCTGTTTATGCTATGACATAGCTGCAAATAAAAACAAACATGTTAAAAGACAAAACTACCAAAAAATACATAATCTAAAGAATGAAAAAGAGACTGAAAGTACAGTTCTGCCAAAAAACCCCCTTCCAATACACTGGAATACCTGATTCACCACAGCAACATTGAAAAAAGAAAAAAGATGAAAAGAAATAGAAAATTCTGTGCATGACAGTAACTCTGATGACAATTCCCACCAGCCCAGGATAACAACATCATAGCTTCTCCCACAAAAATGCTCCCAATGTCCTCCTTAAGGTACCTCAGATGTCACCCTGAAACATGCTCACCTCATCTGAAAAATGCTCAGTATTACTCTGTTGAATGATGGAGCTTTCCCTGTCCTCTCACTTAGCTCCATCTTGCCCCTCAAAAATACTGTTTCTGTCTCCCATTAAGAAACCTGAGCTCTTCTTTCGATAATGCTTTCCTCGTGCATTCTGATTGTGCCTCAGACTTTCTATAAACATTGGCTGGTAGGTCTCCCCCAAGTTACCTCATCTATTCCTTCCAAAATGCCTTTCTGTCCCCTCTAAACTACCCCAGATTCACACCTCCAAAATAGGGCATTTTGTCCCCTCTAAATTACACCAGCTTTCCCCCCAAAAATATCACTTCTGTCCCCTCCAAGTTACCCCAGGTTTTCTGACAAAAATTCTGCCTCGAAATTCTCTGAATTACACCAGATTTCCCATCAGGTTATGTTCATTTTCCCCCTTTCAATTACTCCAGCTTGACCCCTCCAAAATAGGGCATTCTCTTTCATCTCAAGTACGTCAGGTTTTCTGTCCAAAGTGACACCTCTATTCCTTATAACTTACCTCAGGTTTTCCCCAAAAACATCACCTCTGTCCTCTCCAAGTCACCCCAGATTTTCTGACACAAATTCTGCCCGTCTTCTCTATGTCACATTTCCCCTCAGAAATGCTCATTTTTCTCCTTCAAATTACCCCAGATTCACCCCTCCAAAAAGGTTTATTTTGTTTCATCTCAAGTACTTCAGGTTTTCTGTACAAAACATCACCTCTGTTCCCCTTAACTTACCTCAGGTTTTCTCCTTACAGTCTTTATTCTGTTTCCTATAGATTACGTCAGATTTTACTCCCAAAATGTCTCGTGTCTGTCTCTAATTTACTTCAGCTTTCCCCCCTATAAAGCTCACTCTGTCCCCTCAACTTTTCCCTCAGAAATTCCACTGAAACACCGTGCTGTCCTCTGAGGCAGCTGCCCAGTACTCCCTCCCTCTGCGCCCTCAGGACGACTCCAAGACCCCTTCTCAAACCCCACAAAGCACACCTTGGCTTCAGGTGCCCATTTCAGCCCCAGTGGCTGCCTTTCCTCCCCCTGAACGGCAGAGCTGGTCACCGTGGCAGCTTTAAACCCCTCAGGATCAGCGGCTGAGGGGCTGGGGGTAGCTGGAAAGCAGCCCACAGCCCCCTCGGCGACAGGCGGGACACGCCGCTGGCTCTCCTGCCCACACATAACTTCTTTGCCAGTAGCCCACCAGGTCTGTCTCCCCCCTTCCCACATCATCTGTCCCTGCTCTGTCCCCCACTGCTGTCACACCTGCAGAATCTCTTCCCACATCCCTCATCTCCTTTCCACCTGCCCTTCCCTGGATTAAACACAAGTGGCCCTCTCACTTCCTTTATTTTTTTAAAAATGCTCGAAATAATTATTATGTGCTCTCATGTGATTTTTCCCAAGTTTTCAACCACATGCACCCACTTCAGATGCTTTTTAACATGAACACATCCATTTTAATGTTTTCCACATTTGTGCTGCTCTTTTCCCAGTACAAATGCTTTGGCTGCATCATTCCTCTGGCAGTAATCATTCCAAAGGGAGTTTGTGACTTTACACTGGAATGCATGGTCAGAAAGAGCTAGAAAAGTTAAGTAAATGAGACTGCATCCCTATGTATTTTTAAGCATTTCTTTTATAGATCTCTTATGTTTTCACTTGCACATAGGTTCTCATGGTTAGCAGGAAAATATACATTTGCCTTTAAACAAACTTCTTGGCCAGATTGCAACCCCCCAGGTAACCCCCCAGGGATGCGACCTGACTGAGCAACTGCTGCAGTCATTGAAGGGGTGGGGAAAACTGCCAGAGACAAATGCCAGCAACCTCGAGTCAGCAGAGGCACCAGGGCTAAGTGATCTCTGCCTATAAAATTTGCTTGTCTCTCTCTAACACCACAGGGCTAGCTGCTGGCCAAACCCTTCAGTTTGCTCAGGCAACTACAGAAAGGAAAACTGTGAGCACTGAGTCAGTGTACTTTGAATAGCAGAGCAGCATTCACATCCCCCTACTCCATCATCTCTCTCTTGGCATAGCAGGTGGCAAAAAACAGTGCACAGAGGCTTTGAAGACCAGACTGGCAACTACAGGCAAAGGGCAGGCCAGGATTTATCACAGCCTCACAGGTGAGGAGGCAAGCTATCAAGTGATCTCAGCTCCAGGGGACTTGAGACTTCTGTTTCCAATGCCCAAGAACCCCTGAGCAAGGCAAAGCAGGTCCCCCATAGCCAATTCATGAATTGTCTTTTCTAAAGAGTCTTGGCACTGTTATGAGTTTAAGAGCATGAGCCAGAGAAGTTTAGTGCAACTGGAAGCTCACATCCAAGCCTTCAGTGTCTGCTACCAGGTTAGAGACACTGTGCCAACATGAAATGCTGAATCAGTGGAAGTGCACTCTGCCAATTCAGGTGTGACATTTTTTTCACACCTGAAAAGTGTTTTTCACTATTTTAAAATTATTTTTATTGAAGGGGAAAGCTTTGTCCTAGCAGGTTTATACCAGATAGGCTATAATCTGTGCTCCCACAGCTGACACAGCTAGCACAAACTGCTCTGCATGCGTCAGCAAATGGAACTAAAATCTGTTTGTGCATTGATCTGGTAACACTTTCATTGCCAGGTGATCCACCAATATGTGGATGCAGTACTAATCAATGCAAAACAGCAGTCTGCTGCTGCTATACTCTAAAAAGTTACTAGAAATTTTGTGGCAAAGGAACAGTCTCGTGGCAGGTGATATATAACCTGCAGATATATAACCTAACAGCTTTATAGCAGGTGATACGCAGATACCAGCAGCAACATGCAATGCCAGGTCTAACAGAGCAGCTGTGTTTCTCCAGTTGTTTTTCTAGGCTTTTCACAGCATTATTTTGTGCCCAGTATGCCCTATGAGGGACACCTGTGCCTGCAGTGCTTGAAAAGGCCTTTGGCCAGGCAAGCTGCCTAGAAAGCTCCCACTCCATATTCCAAGTCAGACTGGGACAAACCTCCTGCCCACTGCTTGGTACTGGTTGCCCCTTACAACTCCATCACTGCTCAGGAAGGGTCAGTACAGCCCCAACACCCCATCAGAGTGTTACAAGGAAGGCAGCTGCCTCAGCCCCCATGCACCCACCTGAGCCTCCAGGGTCAGATCGCTCAGGGAAGTTACACAAGTTACTACTTGGGAAAGTTAGTGCCAGACTAAGCACACTGGCAATTAGCCTAAATAAAACCAAAGCAAGCTACTAACACAGGCTTGACCACCCAAGGGGTATTTCACAGTTGCAAAGCCACTCTTAAGACAACTATCCTCTACTACCTGTTTAAAGCACCCACATTTCCCCAGGCACCAAGCCATCTGATTTTCAACAGCAGGTGCCGCATCACCCAGGTTAAGCTAAGCCTGAAGCACCATCCCCTTACACTCCTTCTGTGAGCTTTCTCACTTTCCTGCTCAGGCATAGCTTCCACTGGCATTACATCACTTCCAGGACCACCCAGCCTCACTGTCCCTCCTTCAGCATTGAAACTATTAACTCAGAACTAGAGAAAGCTGATGAACAATCTTACTCACCCTAAGTAACCACTTAAATAAAACATAAATGCACTTATGAAGTCCACAACCCCAAAAGATGTTTTAGGAATTCTTACTATTTCCAAAAATGTTTATACCCAACATGCAATCAAATACCTGTATCCGCCTGTTTTTCTTCCAAGCTTTAATCCTGAACATATTGCAGACCCTTCCAGCATCCCACAGCTCCCTCACACCAGACCACAGCACAAACAGAAGACTCCAGGGACTGCTGGGAAGCTACTTATATGGATCCCAGCTGCATTCTTGGTGTATATTGGCAACACCTGAGGTGCATTTAACAGCATACAGGTGCAGCCCAGCCTGATTAATTCAACAAATCCATCAACCCTTGCATTTATATAATTCTGGAGTTGAATTTAAAACAACAAAAAAAATAAATTTAGGCCCTTTACATGTAAAAATATTGTAACTGTATAGCGTATGATCAGGAAGTTGTTGCTATTTTTCACTAGTCTACTTGGTGTTTTATAAAAACCAACTTATTAAGAAGCCTCCTTTCTCTACCCTTCCTATGTAATGGTCAGGAAAAAAAGTGGAAAAAAAAAAAAGATTTATGGTACCTGCTTCTCTATCTTGCATCTTTCCTTTCCCTGCAACTGGATTTGTACTTTTCATTGCCTTAAAATTCCTGGACAGAAAGCACTAGCCAGTCTGAGTATCACAATATTCTTCTAGATTGCTAAGACTGAGCCCTCTGAGATATTCAAAAGTCCTGAAACAAGATTATAAAACATGAATTACCCAGCTTATAAAATAAGCTTAAAACATGAGATTATTAAAATAAAAGCAAAACCACTATTTATGTTCATATGTTGGTTTAGAAACCTTTTGAACAAGTATGTTTCTCAGCTTTTTATTGCAAATATAAAGTCAATCATTTGACTGTTTACTATGTTTATTTACATATTTTATTTGCTATCTTTATTTACATAGTTGTTTATTGTGTAAGCAGTGGAGGGTATTTGTGATGAGGCAGTCATAACATGACATGTATCATTTTACTCTTTCCAAGGGATAGATTTTTTTATGTTGTAATTTTTTTTTTTTTTAATGTTGTAAATCTCTGTTTTGAAGAGATTCAGATTTCAGTCAAAAAATGTGTTGAGTGAGATACTCCAAAAAGCAGTGTTTAGGATCATAACCACAATTTAGGCTAAGGCTAGGAAATAGTAGAGAAAATATTCCTCAAAATACATGTCTACACAGCTGTTACACAGGGAAAATATGTGTGGTTTTTTTATTCAATAAGATTCCTTTTCTGTCTTGCTATTTTTTAACTTGAAGGAAGTAATTATAGGTATTTCTGAAGCCACACATTAGTAAACTCAAAAAAAAACCCCTTGAAAAACAAGTTATTTGCAACCAAAGCAAAAATGGGAAGTTCTGTTGGTGAAAATCAGAGGCAGGGGCAGAGATAAGCAAAATGAGAAAGGTAGGGGAAAAATGAGAGGAAAAACATGTACTGTCAGAGGAAAACATTGTTATTATAATCATGCATGCAGCAAACACAGGAGAAGGCTTTACATACATACAAACACACAACAAAAAGGGGATTTATTAAGCATCACAAACAATGTAAGCTGCTGCTTACTACAAGAATAATAAATACATGCTAGGAACCACACCACGGTGTATTTTAATGTAATTCCTGTCTGTGCTGGCAGGCCAGGGCTACATTTCTTAAAATATATTATAAAGCAATCACAAAAAAACTCCACTGAAATGAAGCAAAGCTTTGTGAATATGAATTAACCAAGTGTGAAGGGCCAACAAAGACTGGCCTGAAGTCTCCATATGTCCTTCTCGTGCAAAGCAATGATGTGATAGAGCTAGTTTATTTCTGTGTTCCCCTTAATGGTACATTAATTGCTTTTGTTGTGGAGATACATGAAGGAATTTATGCTCAGATCAGGTGAAAAGAGTCAAGGGAAGGGAAGGGAAGGGAAGGGAAGGGAAGGGAAGGGAAGGGAAGGGAAGCAGGGGGAAGGCCTGCAGGAAGGGAAGGGAAGGGAAGGGAAGGGAAGGGAAGGGAAGGGAAGGGAAGGGAAGGGAAGGGAAGGGAAGGGAAACAGGTCCCTGGCCTGCACAGATGAGTGTAAGCACAGCACCTTGCACCTTTCTATATGTATTTAAGGGCTCTCCGTGGTACAGGTGGTCTGTGTCATTGGGGCAAGAGTATAGGCCAGACAGTATGGTTGGTCATCTCTTTCTAGGGTGGTATTTTAGGCAGCCTAAGGTGCTAGGGGCTCTCTGAGTGATAAAGCTGCATGATATAGGAAAGTTGGCCTGTGTGGAGGGGATGTAGGGGAAGCAGCACGATGTTAGCATCACTGGCTTGCAGCCCCTCTGTCAGCTCTGGTGAGTAATGGGCTGACTGGTTATTCTGCTAGGAAGCACCAGAGGGTAGCATTGTCTTTTGCTGGAGTGTGCTGGTGGGAACCAGTGTAGTGCTGCTGTTTTCCCTAATTATGGTGAGGCTTGTTGGGGTGGAGCTGGCTGGATCCTAAGGTCCTGCAGTTGTCTGTTCTTACATGTGAAAATAAATGCATTGTAAAAGGGAAAATTCTATGTTCTACCTACGGACTGTAGTCCATTGGTAGTGTGGGTTTTGATTGTTCTTAATTTTTTATGATCCCTGGGTTTTCAGGGTTTAGTTTTGTCTTCCCTGGCAGGGTAGATAGGAGGGATAAACCTGAGCTTTATGAACTCATCTTGTCATGAGCTGTACAGCTCTATTTTGTGTATATGCTGGCAAGCCTAAGTTACTGAGGCAGGATAGATTTTAGAGGGGAGGAGTGCTCCTAGCTGGAAAGAAAGAGGCAGTGGGAAGAAGTTAAAAATGCTGCTCTCCTGAGTACTTACTTGATCAAATGGTTAAAGTAGTAGCATTACAACTCCTGAATGATGTGTATGGTGTGTGTAATGCGTTCCATGAAGTGTGTGGTTGCGTCGAAGGGGCAAGGCAGGCTTTGGTGGGGAGTGCTGCAGGGAGAATTACAGCATTGCTGGAAAGCCAGACTGGTAGTGTCTCTAAACAGTGTTAAAGTTTGCCTCCTCTGTCCCAGGCTTTCCAGGACCAGCAACATTGCTGGCATACTTGTGTTTGGTAGTGAGGGAGTGAGGGGCTTAGAATTGGGAGCTCTCCTAGATTGTCTTTCCTGGCCTAATGTGTCCTTCTGTGGGTATGGACCAGGCTGAGGAAGGACCCTGAACCTGCCCTGATGGCTGTACACCTCAGAGTTGCATTGTGCTGCCTGCCTGAAGCTCAAGCTACCTTGACTTATAAAATAATTTCCATCCTTTTACTAAACACAATCAGTAACTGCTCTTCGTTCACTTAAATATTTTCCCATCCCCTATCTAGCCAAACTCTGTCTCTTTGGCACCCTTCATGACTTAGAAAAATTTCAGGCAGCAGAAAAAATAGTTTCCTTATTTGCAAAATAAAAAGAAAATAATACTTCCCTGTTTGGGGACCTCGTTTGCCCTGCTTCAACCTGGAGTGAGTTTTACAGGCAGGTCACAAAACCCCTGCACAGCAAGCTCTGTAATGTTGACAGACCTTTAGGTGCAGTTGCTTTAATACCTCTGCTCTGACAGTGGCAACACTGTGCATCTCAGGGGATGGGATCAGAAGTAGGTGGACAATTTTGACTATTGGCAGGCTTGTGTGTACTTCACAGAAGCCTTTACCTTGCTAAGGAAGCAGACAGCTTTCAGTGTCTCTTGGTGGAGAGGAATTCAATATGAAGGCAAACCTATTCCAGTCCTGCCCAAGCTACTGTTGTCCTCTGAGCTTCTGGTTGCCTGCAGCAAGGACTGCTTCTCTATGCTGTGGGATAGTGACAGTGTCCTGCTTCAGAGGCATGGTGGAATATAACAGCTTTCAAGTTCACTCAGCAATACTGGTCAGTGGCTCAGGGGCCAAATCCTGCAGAGCCTAAAGTATTAGCTCAGCTCTGGGTAGGGGCAAAAACCCCAAGCAAACTCTTGTGTGGTTTGGGGGAAACAGGACCTCACTTCCCCCTGGAGAGGCTCTGGAGAACCATTTTGGGAAGGTGAGGGCTGCAGTAATGCCATGCTCAAGTTCTGTATTTTTCCATGAGGGAGTGACACACAGTGTGACTGGCAATTTGGATTGGAAATTGAAAATTCCTTGCTGGAAGCTGAGGAATTTACTTGAATTCTCTTGCTCCTGGCAGCCTGCTGGTAACCTTTCTCCAAGGAGATACTTGAAGCAGAAACTTGGTACATTATATCAGGGAGAAGCAACCAGCAGGGAGTGATGGGGTAGAGATGGGGTTCTAGAGTGATGGGGTTCTAGAGATGTCACCAGGCCAATGTCCAGCCATCAGTGTCACAGTGCTGAGGACCCGAAAACACCCTTCTGTTCCCTGTGCCCTCTCTCTGTCATGTTTCCTTTGGTTCTTCCTTATTGTAAATCCTGTAGGATTTAACTTCCAGCTACTGATCCTTTTCACAGTAATGAACCATTAACTAACTAGACATGAAATTGAAAGTGTAAATCCCTCTCCCTTGGGGAATTAGAAAGCAGGTTTAGGATGCAGGCCATGAAATGCAAGAGTTCACTGTAATCGCAAACAAGACCTGATTAACTCTGCCTGCCTGGCATCCCCAGGTCTGTGCCAACTGATGAACAAGAAAGCAGAAGCTGAGGCTAATACTGCAGAAACATTTGCACTTGCTAGAGGAAAGCCTTCAATCTCAGTGTTTGAGCTCATTTATCCCATTGCCGGGGTCTTCCCTGTAAGACAGTGAGGGGAGTCTGGGCTGCTGAGGAATTCTCTCCAGAGATTGATGCTGTCTCTGATTTCAAGCTTGGCGTGTTTTCCTTTTTTGATACAGGGTGAGAAGGGAAGGCCAGGAGCTTTGCTCACATCAGAGGTGAGGGAGAAAAGCACAGGGTACCTCTGCCCCAGAGGAATGGCCCAGACTGCTCCCATCAGGTAGAAGGATGAGATGATGCAGCAGCTCTGCAAGTTGGTGTGTATCAAATCCAGTTCCCAACACTTTCCCTGGGGTCTGCAATCATATGGCTCTCCTATGTATTGATGGGCCTGAGTTTGCTGCTGACTCTGTTCTCTAGACCTTGAGATCAGTGCCCACTGATGAAAGAATTAATTACCTACTTCTTACAGGAATGACTCTACTTTCAAGGTGTCCCAGGTCCTTAATCTAGCTTCTCCCTTTAAAAGAAGTTTTGATTGAATTGCAGTAAGCCATCATTAAAGCCAGGACAGCCAGGTCAAAGGGGAATGAGTTCAGAGACCTAACTGGACTCTGCTTGAGGGGAATGGTGTGCTTCCAAACTTCTGGGAATAAATGACTAAATCAGAGAGAGGAGGGGGAAACACTATGAAAGCAGTTTAGTTACATGGAAATTAAATATCTTGGGCAATCTGAGTACCACCTGGAAATCATACAGGTTGCAGTAGAAAAACTAGTTGCATATATGAAGGCTATTCAGCATGGGAACAATATAGGAGAAGGAGAGGACCTGGCCTAGATTCTCACTGGGCTATAGATGCAGTTTTCACAATATTTGAGTGCTCTGTAATAAGTAGTTTGAGGCTTTATTTTCTCTGTGCTATGTTCTTTCTTCAGGCTCTGCTTTGCAACTACAGACTTAGAAGATTTGCTCCCCAAACACAAGATTCTCCAGCAATAACTCGGTGGTAGCAGCTGGGCTTTGGGAGCAGCAGTGTTGGCAAGGCCCTGGATGGCCATGTCACCTGCCCTCACACTGTCTCCAAGGTTCCTCTGCACCTGCAATATGAGGGACTCCAGGCATGGTGCTGATACTGGCAGGGCTGGGTGCAGTCTGCGTCACTGCAACCAGCATGAGCCCTCCTGGGAAGTGAACTACCTGCTGACTGCCATCCAACAGCCCCTTCGCACCCCAGCCAGCCACACCGCATGTGTGTGCTCCAGCATTTCCCTCCTTTCCTTACAGACTGTGGCCACATTCCTGCAGCTGAGCTGTGTGCTGGTGCCTGTGCCATTCATCATGCCAGCAGCACAAAAGCAACTGGAAAAAAATGTCTGGAATTTATCACCCGTGGCAGGAGCTTTTGTCTGTAATAAAAAAACATTTTCCCCCTCCTCTCTTCTAGTTCTTTCCCCCTTCCCTTCTCTCATCATTATTATTATTATTATTAAGAAGCTTAATGCCTTATGTCTTGCTGTTTCATAAATAACCCCTGTAATCAAACAGCACTGGGTAAATGGGCAGTCCAGCTTGTGCAATTTGTTTGACGAAATGAATCCAGAAGAATATGAGTCTGTTGAGGAAAGACAAATAGAGCAGCTTGGATGAATGTGTTAACCAAGAGAAAAACGGCTTGGCAGAGTGGCTGATGCTATATTTATCCACGCAAATGGAGTTCAGGGCTAATTTATTAAAAATAGAGTGCAGAGCTTGCCAGAACAGTCAGTGTCTCCTGGGAAGGATAGCAAGAAACACGGCCTTGCTGGGGTCACAGAGGGGAGCGGGGCTCAGGCTTGGCCAGGGGAGGTTAGGTCTTTCTGAAGTGGGAGGAGGCAGCCAGTCTTGAGAGGCTAAAGGGACCCCCAGCCCCAGCTGATGGACACATGGGCTGCAGCAGCAGGGATGGTGTTCACATTCCTTGTGCCCATTGGCAATGTGAGTGGCCCTGGTCTGGGTGCTGGGCTTATCTGAGGACAGACATTGCTGCAACAAGCAGACAGACTAGTAAAAATGATCAGTAGGTGCTCGCTGACTCTTTGATCCTCTGGGTTTCGTTCATGCCTTTCCTCTGAATCTCTGAAAGTGTTTAGCAGACTTTTCATTCAGAATCAGCCCTTCCCTGGCATTACTGGTACATCTTAATTGCTTCTGGGGAACCCAGGAGTCCTGACTCTGTTTTGGGCCTGAGCAGATAGGAGCTGGCTACTGGCAAAAATGCTCCAGCCAGAGCACCCCTGGTTCCAGTTGAAGATTTAACCCTTTCCACTAGCTCTGTCTGACCCTGAGCTGAGTTCCTTTTAGTAAAGGCAAACTTGACCTTTCTCCTCTGGGTGAGGTCCAGACCCTACCTGGCTGCTCACCTTCTATGGACCTCAGCTAGGCTGGCTTTTCCTAAAGCTCTCCATGTCACCTGGTGCCATGAGTCCAAGGCTGTGGGTCAGGCTCCCCGCAGGTGCTGCTACAACACGCTACAGGTGATGGGATTTCTAGGTACCCTGGCTGTAACAGTCTTGGGAGGAGATCTGTGCCTTCCTGAACAGTCTCTCTACATCTGGACTGCTGCTACCTGTACCCCGCTGCAAGATGTACCTGAGCATATGAGCAAGCTTCTTGGGGCAGAAAAAGCTGAGCTATGCTTTTAGTCACCTCCGGTAAGGTCGTGACTCTTCTCCAATGCTATCTGCAGTCTCTTCCGTGCGAAATCCACCCCAGAAGGTAGTGAGAGCCTGCCTTAGCCTGGGAAGTGCTGCAACCTAGAGGAGAAATCCCTTTATACTGCAGCAGAGCCCTGCCTCTTCATCACCATCAGGCGGCAATATAGGCTCTGGTGACTGGCAGGGCTGGGATGTGCCCAGACCAGAGGAGAAAAGCATTTTTCATTGATGAGAAACATCCCTGCATCTCATCTACAGACTTGCCCCTTGGCCTTGTCAGATGAAGAGTTGAATTTTTAATCAAAGCAATGATTGTGCTTTTAGGTAAGGGAGGGGGGGTGTGTAGAGGGCGAAGTTTCCCTACCTCCTCACCTCCTTCCTGCCCTCAAAGCACCTGAGCTGTCTTTGCTCTGACTTTGGAAACACAATGCTGTCCTGCAAGCTCGAAGGGAAGCCTGTGGGATGACCTGCACACTGGGATGCAGGATGGAAAAAGCAGAGGCTGTTGCTCCTGCAGACCTTTACTGGGCCTGAGCTGTGTGCCAGGGGGAGAGGCAGGTAAAGCTGCAGTGCAGGTGGCTCACAGGTTAGACTGTACATCCACAGGGAGAGATGCTGGCTCATTAGTTTAGGAAACACCTCTCTCCTATCTGCTTCCTTCTCCCTCCTCCAATTGAGAATGCAGCCCCCACCTTCTCACCATTCCTGGTATGTATGAGTATTCTTTTTTAAGTGGCAAGCTGAATATTTTAAACAAACACTGCTTAAAATCTATAATTTATGGACCAAGCCTTAGAAGAGGAGATCAGTCGTCTCTCGGTGCTGAGCATGGCTCTCCATCTGCAGCAGCCCCCACTGCTCTGTTTCCAGTCAACTGGAACAGCATAAGGGATCAGCCTTGGCCAGGGCAGCCCCTGAGCAGCACCCAGAAAATTCCCAGCTCTGAACAAAGAGAAACCAGATTGTCTTCTCTTGCAGGCAGGAGCAACTCTGAGCCCTCCCCTAGCACCTGCCCCCAGTGAGAGAGCCCTCTCCTCCTGCTAGCTCGCCTGGGAGCAGCTGGCTGGGCCCCAGGGTATGGCTCCGAGCTGGGCATTTCAGCCTGTGCAGCTCTCAGAGTGCAGGGTTAGGAATCTGCAGCCCTCCTTCAGCACCTCTTGGTGCGATGTATTGGCTCCTGCTTGGGGTGATAGAGCAGCTTTGTGGCACGGCTACCTTCTCCTGACAGCCACTTTTGGTGGCTGGGCTGGGACCTAGCTGTGGCTCCCACCTCACCCCTCACCTGGCACTGTTTTGGCTGTGGCTGCTCCTTACTGTTCCTCCTTCACCAGCCCTGCATCACTGGGGGATGCTGGGAACCAGGAGTCCTGTGTCCAGAGGAACCCCCTGATCTTGGTCCTGGAGATTTTGGCCCAGGGAAAGGAAGAAGGTGAGTGAAGATGAAACAATGGCCATTTTTCAGGGTCGCTGCAGAAACAGTGATCTGAAAAGGAGCCTGCGTTTTCTTGGAGTTAAAACCTCAGGGTGCCAGGGCACAGGTGAGGAGTCTGAGCTCGCAGAGGCTGAACTCTCAAAGCTGGCAGGCTAGACATGGTGGGGAGCTGAACCAGGACCTGAACTTGAGCTTAAGGTTCTACTGGACAATGGGAGCACTGGGAGAAGACCCTGCCTGTGCTGTCCTCCCCTCTGTGCCCGTGCATGCTCCCCAAGCTGAGCTGCATGTGGGAGAATTCCAGGCTTGTTCATTAATAAGAGCAGAGAGACTTTTGCCTCGACTAATTAATTTGCTGCTTTTCCCCATTTTCAGGGCCATCTTTTATTCATGGCCAAGTGGCGCAGACACTGCTGCTTGCTGCCTTCTAAGGATGCTGGCATTAATATTTCATCCCGGAGCCTGCTCATGCTGAAGAGAGCTCATGTCCCATGTACCTGCCTCTTCCGGCTGATCTTCTGCCCCAGCCCAGCTTGCATTTCCCTCTTCCAGCCCCGACTGGGTCTCCCTGTCTCTTCACCAGCTGTACAGCCTCACCCCAGCTCATATTCCCTGGCAGTTAAATGTGGCGTGCTTAGAGTTGGGACTTGCAGCTTGCTTTCTTTGTCTTCTGTGATGCCCGGTAATCAGCCCTGCGCAGAGGGTGCTGTGGCAATAATGGGTTCTGAGAGCAACTTGTTTTGATATAAAGCAGCAGGGAAGGGGATGGAGCCTTATTCCTCTGTCCTTCTGCCCCCTTTCAGGAAAGCAGGGAAAATGGGACCTATATTTCACTTGCCAGAGGAGCAGTTCATTTCTGAGGGTGCAACCTGCAAGGCAAGCAGGCTGCTGAAGAAGAAAACCCTGGTTGTACCTGTCAGAGGAGCAGCAGAAATGATGAAAAGAAGCTCTCCTGCTTCTTCACCCCTCTCCTGGTTCCTGTGCCTGCACTCTCCAGTGTTACTTAGCTCTGCAGAGCTCCAAGGCCAGGAGAAGCCTTTGCCTGCAGCTTCTGCGGCCCCAGCAAGGCGCTCTGTCTGAACAGGGGCAGGCCACAGTGCAGCCGTTTGGAGTGGCACTTCATTTACTGAATGGCAGCTCCATAATCCTCTTCAAATAAAAAGACTGTGAAGTTTCTGTGCTGGGAGCTGGTGAATGCCTTTGCATTCAGGCAGGTGGTACAAAGAAGTGTCTCCTTGCTGGATGTAGGAATTCCTGGGTTTTGCTTGGGCTTTGTTTGTTTGATTATTTGTTTTCTTCTTCACTGGGAGTTTTAAGGATACTTCAGAGGACCTGATAGCACATTCCTGGTTGCCCTCTTCAGGACCAATGTACCCTATGCACATTGTATTTGAGGCTTTCAGCAATACACTGATCTGATCTCAGGCTGCTGCCATCGAGGAGGCAGAATAATTATGGTTCAATTTGTTGGAGTTCAGCTCTAGTTTCCAGGGGTGCCTTGCATGTTAGTCTGTGGATCAGGGAGGATGTGTTTTTCCTCCTTACCCACCTTGCAGAGGAGGGCAGGGTGGCAAAAAGAGGACTCCAGGGATGTCCATGCTCCCTTTACTCAGATAGGTGCTCAGGGAGGAGGCTGGTATGGAGCTTTTAGAGTGAAGAGTTGATCTTGTTCCCAACTGCAAGATATCTTTGGCACTGGGGCTAGTGAATGGAATATATTCTCCCTGACTCAAGTGCTTGTTCTAGCAGGGAAATTCTTGGCAGCTCTTGTGGGATGGGAGGAGAGGTCTCAAAAGGTGTGATCTGTGCCCTTCCCTTTTCACCCCAACTCTGACCAGAGCCTATTCCTGGTACATCATCCATCTCTTCAAGAGCAAGACAGCACAGTAGCTCATGAACTGTATGCCTGCAGCCCTCTGGCTCAGGGTAAACAGGCCTTGTCTGCCCTGCAGCAGCGCTTTAGGAGTCACCAAACCAAAGCACCATCTTAAAAGAGGGAAAATGTGTGTTTCTGCTCTGAACGGAGATGCTTTTGGAAAGACCAGATGTGGCTACAGTCCTCACATTTGCCCTATGGCTCCAGAAGCCTGGGAGGAGGCACGGATAGAGAGGGGAGTTGGGAGGGTGGATTGTGTTGGAGTGAGTGAGTGTGCATTCATACATGTGTAGTGGGGACGTGCTCAATTAAAGGAATGTGACTGCAGGTTGCAGGATGTGGAGGCTGTGAGTGGCAGAATCTCCACAGCCTCATTAAACCCTCATGTCCAAATTAAATGTCAGATTTGCATATCGGTTCTGTGTGTTCAGGCCCAATATGCATGGGATGGGAGGAAGCACACGGGCAGGAGTGCTGTGGGAATCTAGCAGGGAATGCATATGCCCTGATGTCTGCTGGGTTGCAAGGACACACCATGGAAAATGCCTCGGAGACTGGAGGAGGAGGAGCCAGTGACAGAAGTGTGTGCAAGGCAGTGGTGGGCTGGGGATTATACTTTGCAGAGGGGAACAGCCTGTACTCTTCACTGGTGCATTTCAAAGCAGTTTACCAAGGAGGGCATGGGCCCAGACCAGTTTGCCCATCAATGCCTCGTTTTATAGTTGGGGAAACTGAGGCACGGGGAAAGGAGGTGACACATTTACCTAGCAAAGCCCTTCAGGGAATAAGGCACAGCATGTGCATGCCAGTTGCAAACTTCTGGGTGCCCAGCACTTCTGCAAAGTTGGAGAATCTGAGGTTCAGCGAGCCAGTCCTCCCTTTCTCCAAAGAGGGGTGCAGCCTGACCACCACTGCAGCCAGGGCCAGTTCCTCTCCAAGCTGTGCAGGAGAGAAGAGAATGCTACCTCGCTCCTGGGAGCCCTGAAAAGAAGCATGTGAAATTTTAGGGACAGTTAGAGAGTAAGCTTGGTTCTACACGAGTCAGGACTCCCTTATGGCTACCTCCATTCCTGTAGGTAGAAGAGAGCTGCATGTGATGGGCAGTGTTGTGCTGGAGCATGCAAGTTGGTCTGTGGCTATGGACAAGTTCCCAAACCATCTTCTGTGGGTTTTTCACTTCCCCCTTGTTTTCAGGAGATGGAGAAAGAGCACTGCACTGCCTGGATTCAGGTTGTAGAGCTTTGCCTCCAGGAAGCCCTTTACAATTTCCCCCAGGCTGGATTCCAGTAAGATCTCATTTTAATCCGGATTTAATTACCTGTAAAGAGAGACAAGCCTCTTCCTTTCCCCCTGGGAAGCCCAGCCAGCAGGGTTGCTTCAGGTATTGGTACAAAGCCAAACTGCAGCCCAGGTTGGTGAGCTCCTGAAGTGCACAGGAATTTCCATTGTGGATGGAGACAGATAAATGTGTCAAGGGACTTAAGTAAGCAGCACTCAGAGTCAGTGATACAGCACCTGAGAGAGGCAGATCCCCCTTCAGGGGCAGCAGGGGGTTTACTGGGCTTTGTAGTGACTGCCTCTGATTCCACAGCGACTTCTGCCAGGGGTCTGGCTGCAGGTGCTTCTGTCCTGCAAGGCAGCAGGAGCAGAGCAAAAGCTATCCTCTTCACCACTCCTCCTCAAGCAGGTCCAGACTGGAGAATCATGAAGGACTGGCATGAAGAGTAGAGAACATCATTTTGTGGGGGAAGGCAACAACGTTCCTTCATTCAGGAAAAGAGGCATGGTCACCTGGATACTGTTGTGTGTTGCCCCAGAATCTCTGCTAGGACCTGGAGAAGTCAGGCAGACTGTGTGTCTTCAGTCACTGGAAAGAGATGGCAAGCAAGAAGGAATGAGGTCTGTATTGCTCTGCAAAGCCTGTGCCTGCTGTCCTGCACATCTGTGAAACATGTCACATCCCTAAAGGGCCAGATGCTGAAAGATGCTCAACATCCTTAGAAGGTCAAACTGAAATGGCAGAAAAACCTCCTGGCTAATTCTGAGACATGGAAGTGACAGGGCCTACATGACAGGAGACTCCTGGGAGGCAGAGTGGCATCTGAGTCAGCCGTCTCCAGAGACAGATTTGTCGATGGCTGGGCTAGTTTTCACCAGCTCCACAGTTGGTGGCAGTTTCTGCACTTCATGCGAGAAGCATTTTGTGTGGCTGACATGCTGGTCCCTGGGAGGGAGCCAGGGGGATGAGACCACTCCTTTCTCACTGGGGGCTGATGCCTGTGGACCTTATCCAAGAAAAGAGGCCCAGCATCAAGAAAGAACCACAGTCCCAGGGCTGGAAGACTGAAGCATCTTCTCTGGCCACCTTCCCAACTCACTCCTGCCTGTGAGGCCAGGCCATGAGTGCAACCCCACAGCTCATTGCCTTATAGCAGGCTGCTAAACAGGTAGGGACAGTGTACTTCCAGGGGAGTAGCTCCTGATTTACACCAGTGTAAAGAGAAAGGATGCAGCTCTGATTAAACCTTGCTCTGAGTCCTGGGAGGGGAAAAGTGGTGGAGGACAGGATTAAAACTCTGAATTCTGCCATAGACTCCCTGGAGGACTGTAAGTCAGTTGTATAATTCCTCCCTGTCTGAGTTCTCCTATGCATGAAAGCTGGGGTACATCCTGCCCTGGCTTTGAGGGATGCAAACCTTTCAGGGCTCAGACTGCTCCTGCTCACCATCACAACGTTCCACATGCTGCTCTGCTGACTGCTGCAACCCTCATCCTGGGTTGGCCCATGGAGCAAAGCCCACATTTTCTTTCTGAGTCTCCAGCTGTAAGACAGCACCCAACTCTCAGCCCGTGCTGGTGTTAACCTTGACAGCCTCTGTGCTCTCCAGGCATTCCTCAGTGTGTTCTCTTCCCTGCTGGGAGGAACAACAGCTGCCTGCTGCAGCGGGGCAGCAGCAAGGCTGGTGTGCTTGCTGAGCAGTGGAGGAGAGCATCCTTCATGGCACAATGGGAGCAGAGAGCCTGGGGCTTCTGCAAGCGGGAGAGCAAGTCATGCAGGACAGCTGAGGTCACGGCTTCTCCGAGCGGGAACGGCGCTGAGCTTTTCTGTGCACGCCCTTTTATGCTTGCCTCTATTCATGCCAGGAGGGAAACTGCTTTCTCTGTATCCATCTTTCTGTCAGAAAATCCTTAGCCTCTGAATAGATTTACTCTCCAATCTGTAAGATGTTTAGAACCAAGCCTGTCTAACAGAAGGAAGTGAATGAGTCTGGAGGGCTTTATTGGCAGGACAGTGCTCTGGAGAGGAGGCTGACTTGCTTGTTATCGATGAGGAAGATAGCCTTGAGGATGGGGGGTCAGGCAATGGTGGATAGCCCAAGATTGCAAATGTGGATGTAGGCTTGACCCTAAGGTCTGCCACTGCCCCTCCAGCTTATACCCATGGGAAAATCCCCAGTATCCACTTCTGTAACAGTTGTCCTGTAAAACACAGTGAAGAGACCCTCTCTCTACATGGATGGTGAAGCAGAAGTTTCCTCTTCCCTTGTGTCTAAGGTCCAGAGCTATTTGACTACCTATAAATAAGAAGACAGGTCAGTTGTGAAAAGGACACCACAACAGGGTGCTTGCTCAGCCTCTGCTTTCTGTCATTGCAACCATGGTGTAGACAAATCCTTGGCTGCTTTCGCTGGATTCCCTGGAGGCAGTTGTTAATGCTGCTCTCCCAGCTCTTCCCCTGAGCTGTCTCTGCCTGCTGCACTCATATAATCAGAAGTTGTAAAACCCCTGACAAGTCCATAGACTGGAATGGAAATTACATGCAACATTAAAGTTAAAAATGGGCCAGACTTACCAAGCTGTCTTCATTAGGCAGCTTTGTTTTATTTGTGGCTTTTACTGCCAAATAAATAATCTTTCAGGTGAGTTAGTTAAGCTGTCCTCAGGAGCAAAAAGAGGTGAGGGAAGAGAGACAATTCTGCATGGTCACTGGGGATTCTGCCACAAATCAACCAGTCTGGAAACTGCAGAAATGATGTAAAATCAGGATGAAAACCTTAAGAACCCACCAACACTCCCTGAGTCCTCAATGCAAAACTACACAGAACAGTCCCTTCCAACCTGAGCCAAGGGAGGGCAGGCTTTGGCACAGAGACATTTGAGCTTCTACCTCCCTCTGCATTCACTTGGTTCCTCAGTTTTGTTTCTCTCCTTTTCTGCCAGACTTCTAGCTTTAGGAATGTTCCTAGGGAAAGCATTAAGAGAAGGCATCTTTGTGGGTGCTTAAGGGCAGTATCAAAAGGTAGAGCATGTGTGCCTTGGTATGTTTTGGCACATGGAGAAAGTACACTGGTAATACATCCACCCTGGTTTCAGTGCTTGTGCCAAAGTCATGGTTGCTGGTAGAAAATACAAAGCACTAGCAGCTTGGTTTGACTTTGCATCAGAATCAGATGAGGTCTTGTACTCTGTTTTAATTTTCTCTTTGCACTTCTAGACTCTTTCATACCACAGGCTTGAAAGGAGTGAGATTTGTTCCCCCAGGGATAAAAAAGTCTCATGCAAGCCACTGCAAAATGGGAGAAATGATTCTGCCAACACTGCCAGCAGAGGAGAATTGGGGTGAAAGGAGCTAAATTTCTTATTTGCTTCCTGCCTGTTCTAGGCTGGAGTTGTGACTCCTTGATTACTCCTTGACTCCCTGACATGCCTGGTCCAGAATCATGGCTAACACAGAAATCCATCCCTTCCACTTCTGCAACTGGCAGCCTGTGTCAGAAAAGCTCTTCAGTATTAATGAGGGAATATGAGATACAACTAGGTAAGGTCAGGTATTCTCTAATTAACTGCTTCCTCCTCAGAAAACCGCTTTAATGAAACTGAAATAAATAAGTCAGTTCTTACCAAAAATGCGATAACAAATTTATCTGTGGGAAAGTATGAAAGATACAGGTGAATCACCCCATTTCAACATTTCCAAAATGGAAAAAACGAGCCACTTTACATTAGAAGACACCATTTTGTTCAGAAATGAAAGCTAACTGGTACAACAAAAAGATCACAAAGGCTGAGCTTGTATGGGTGTAGATAAGTGAAGGAGCCCTTGTCCTCCTCTTGCTCAAGGAGTTCACACTGAGCTCAGCTGAATGAACTTCATCCTTTTAATACAAAGCAGGTCTTTTTCCAATCCACCTTTAGACTTTTAAATACCATTCACGGCAAAGCCAGTGCTGTGAGCCAGCACATTTCCCCTTTTGCACAATACACCAGATAATAGGTTGAAAAATAAACAGTATGGGAAGTGGGGCCTCAATTATAGGCTGCCCGGAGAGGTTGTAGAGTCTCCATCTCTGGAGATGTTCAAAACCTGCCTGGATGCTTTCCCTGCTGTAGGGAACCTGCTTTGGCAGAGGGGTTGGACTGGATGATCTCCTGAGGTCCCTTCCAACCCCACCATTCTGTGATTCTGTGATTGTGAGACATCCAGTAATCTGGTCCCCAGCAAGGTGGGGACCTTTCCCTTTGTGTGTGACACTGCTGTGCTCAAGCAGATATCTTTGGGTAGGGGCAGAGCACTCCAAGTGGGATGCCAGCCCAGCCAGGCTGTTGGCATATGGTGAAGAAGACTAGCAAGGGCAGTCATGGAGCTTCAGATTTGGCTGTAGATGTTGGCACTGATGCAGATTTGTTTCTTGGCCCTAGTTTTGTCATTGTGATTTCTCTGTGCTTCTCATCTCCCTGTCTGGAAAAAAGCAACTCGTGACACGCCTCCCCTAGGCGTGTGATAAGGATGTGTGAAGCTAGTGAGGAGATCCTATACAACAGCAAAAGATGTTATTTAAGCCTCGGAGATGGATATGGCACAGATGTTAGACAATAATAAATTCTCTGTGTCAAGCTTCTGCACTTCATACGAGACAGGCAGCAGGACAGAGCCCATGGCCGTGCTCGGCAGCGTACCCGTGGCCTGGCTGTGCCTCCACTCCCTGTGCAGCCAGGGCTTCAGCCTTCCCCTGCTGCCGTGGTGTGAGGTGCTGCAAACAGAGCCTGTTGTGAGCACGAAGGGAACTCCCCCGTCCCTCAGTGGGAGCGATTGCTGAGAGCTCACATACTCCCTAGGGAGACAGTGGGAGAGCATTCTTGCTGTTTGTCTGTGTGTGTCCCTGTGTGATTTTTCCCTGGCAAAAAAAATAAATAAATAAAAATAATAATAAAAATAAATTCTTGGCTCATCTGTTAGGGCACAAGGGAGCTCCTGCCTTTGCTGCTCAGCCTTGCCATGAAAGACTTGTCACCCTGTGACTCTGGAGGGGCACAGCACGAATAACTGTACTTGTCCCCAGCTGTGCTTTTAAGGAGGCGGTACTCATTTGTATAATGTCCTATTGTTATGGGATTTAATTAGCTGCGGTTTGTTCACTCAACAGACACAAATGAGGTTTTAATTTTTTTGTGTATAGTTGTGAGGTGGTTTTTATTCATCACATCAGGAACTCTCTGTGGCCTCCTACGTCAGAAACTGCCTCCAAAACGATGGAAAGGGCCAGACAAAACTGAGATGATATTCCAGAAGTGGCAGGATGGGTTGTGGCTTTAATATGGGCTGGAGTTATTGTCCATATAGAGCATACCCCTCCTAGCACCTAAGAAATGCCTGGTTGCAGAACAAGATAGTGCTGGGCAATGAGTGACTTAGGAAAACTTGACCTCAGCAATAGTGTCAAAACGCTGCAAGACTCCTAGGATCACACACTGTACATGTACTGACACAGACTGCCTCTCAGGTTAGTAGAGGTGTTGAAAACATGGAAGGAGGTGCTCAGCATGGGAGAAATTCTTCTGGAAATTGGACAGCTGGCTTCATCCAGCCTGAGAACCAGTCAGCAATATTGGAAGAAACTTTTAAAAGCCAAGCAAGAAAGATGGAGTGTTCGACACAACTGCACAAACCCTTTGTTGGTATTACTCTTATCCTTTTCTCTGCCTGCTTTCCACCTTTGCCACCTCCCTTTGCATTTGTGGTCTTGCTGTCCCCATCAGAAAGCCCTAAGTCACTCTGCCTCCCAGTGAAAGGAAATAGTGCAGATGCTTAAAGGGGTTGGGGAGCAGACCTAATTCTCTCTAAAACTTTCCAGAGCTTCATTTCCTTCTGCTCTACGTTGTCTCTCCTCTCTACTCTTTTCAAGCACCCAGGAGCAAAGTGGCATTTACTTTCTTGCTTAATGTCAATGTTTGCTTTCCTTTGGAACTGTCTGTTTAATAATCATTCTCAAGCACAGAGGAAAGGTGAGGCCTCTGGGACCAGCTCTGTGAGCTCCAGCTGGGGAGGGTGGTCCTGGCACTCACGTTTTCTCTGCTTCCTCTGGAAGATGTTCTCCTGGGGTTGGAACAGTGAAGGGAAAATGGCTGGATTCCAGGATCCTCATACATGCCTGCAGGTAGATACTTGACTACAGTGGGATGCCAATGAAACTCTTTCCTACTCCTGTATGTTTTTCCTCACTCCTCTTCTCTCTGTGATGAATGCTGTCTATGGGACAGGCAGCTGCAGAGGGAGATGCAATTTTTTGTAGCTTGCCAGCCATCAATCTCCTGAACAATACTGAGCTAATGAAATGGCAATGTTATCACAAGCTTGTCACCAGCAGTAATGGGGTGATCGTTAGAATCTCAGACCAGACGGAGAGAAAGCAAAAAAAACCTTCAGAGCTTGTCTTCAGAGTGCAATTCCTGGTGAACTACTTTTGACAAACCATCTGCCCTTTAGCACAGAACCAAGAGCCTCCGTTTGCTGGACACCTCCCACTTTGAAAGGAACACCTTCCTCTTGTGCTAGGAGAGGACAGAAGTGTCCACACATGAACAGCCACTGTCCTTTATGACCACACTTTGGACAGCTGTAGTCATCTAAGAAGGCACTTTCTCCTATCTCCTTTGGGAACTGACATTGCCAAGTGGCAAGAAAGTTTTTAGTGCTTCTTCCTTTGAAAACCAAGTGTTTTTTAAGTGGACAAGCTGTGCCCTGACCTGTTGCTATTCCATTCCTGCCTTTTCCCTGGTTGGCATTCTTTAGATTAGGTAGAAAAGAGCTCATGGAAAGGTATTTTGTCCCTGAGGCCCTTCTGTCCATGTTCTCTGAGGATCCCAAGGCACAAAGCACAGTGAGAGAATGCTGCTGAGCAGTGCTTTGCCTCCTGACTAACCTTTCTGCTTTACCCTGCTTGGTTTTGTTCTGAGTGATTAAATGCAGACTGGTGATCTGTTTTCATTGTGAGGAGATGGAACTGATGACAGATGGGGACACACTTGGAACCTGCAAGAGGCATTAATCAAAGCAGAGGTGTTGCCTGGGCCATGCTGCATGGGGCAGACTCTTTCCTTTAACGGTGAAGGACTTTCAGTTAAAATGAAACCCCTGTATGTGAGAACAGATGGAAGGAGCAACACAGAGGAAATGAGAGATGAGGGGAAGATACCAAAGGGACAGTCTTTCTCTTAGCCAGGACTTTGGGTTTCCCCCAGACAGGAAAGATGAGTTACTCACTAGATCTCATCCTGCTTGGGATTATGCTGAGAAAATAATAGGTTGCCTGTGGCTGCAACCAGCCTCTCTGCAGGATCTGCAGGAGAAACCCTGGCTCACTCTCCAGGCATCCTGCCAGCTGAGGCACTAGGAGACTAGGCACAGGGACAGTGACCCCCAAGCCCCTCTTTTTTGAGGTTGATCTCTCTGTTCAGCAACCTGCAACAACATCATGCTGATGATGTGGAAAAGTATCTGGCTGAACCAATGCTGAGGAAGTTGGTAACACCTCCAAAGAGTGAGAAGTGACTTGTGCAAATCTGCTTAGTGTGCCCAAGGTGACTGGGGCTCCAAGGATTTGTGTAACAGGTGGATCCAGCCATATGGCTTCATCCTTTAGAAACTGTGGTTTACATTGCTGCTCCCATTCTAGGTCTTGTCTAGAAAAAAAATTGTTCTCTTTTTGTAATAATTGTCACTGAACACTGGAAAAAAATGAGGAATGACTAGAATATAACCTCCTGAGAGTGCTGTAAAAATTTTTTTGTTGTTTATTTACTCTAGGAAAAAGAAAAATCAAAGAGGAGAGTAATAAGAAAGCTAACACTCTGCGATGGGAGAAAAATGAAATTTTATTTTTAAAGCTCTTTCTGATTTTAAAGTGACATACAGAAAAGTATAAATGGTTCTAGAAAACTTCACCAAAAAATAGAGAGAGAAGAAAATAACTACAATGAAGGGCAGTGTATTGAGGGTCATATCTGCCTTCATCTCCTGTAAAACAATATTTGCTGCAACAAAGGCACGGATATTTTAGTTATTTATTATTGTGTCAGCTAAAAAATATTAAGAAAATAAAAAATTGTAGTTTACCCTGGGTATAGTCTAGTGGCTGAGAGAACAAGACTGCCCTGGAGCATTGCACTTGAATGCACAAGCAAGCAGGGATGAGGAGAGCAGATGGCTTAGAAAACCAGCCACATACTGAAAGAAGTCATTGCTGGATGGAGTCATGTGGAAAGAAAAAGTTTGTGACACAAGGGATGGGGTGGGAAGTAGGAGGGCAAATGTGGGTATCCCTTCCATTGCCTCCATCCATGGTTACATCCTTTCCTGCACAGTCCTGTGCAGAAAGCAAGCAGTTAAGATCAGGGTGAGTTCTGATGAAAAGAGCCTCTGAATGAGAAAAGCAGTGCTGGTCCCTTCTCTCCACTTGAAGCTGGTCCAGGGAGAACAGAAAGGTGCCAGGGCCAAATGAGGAAATTGATTTCTTTAGAGAATGAAAATAAAATTGTTCCTTTTACCCCAGTTCTTTGCTAATTGCTTCCACTTGCTTTCCCCGCTTGTTCTGAGACAGGGTGTCCTCGTGGTTAATTTCTGCCTTTTGTTCTGTGTTACCATGCAACCAGTGGCATCAGGTGCCTTGCAAATATGATGACAGAAAAGACAGCTGTGGTGTGCCTTGCCCACCCTGCAAACTGTTAGGCACAGTGAGTAATTGGGCACTCCATGCAAGAAGCTGCAACACCTCACCAGGCACAGAGGATAGACAAATGTGAGCAGTGCTGCAGATGGCCAGAGGGAGTGATGCCAGTTTTGCATAACTCACTTGGCTTTTTGGAAGCAAAACTAAGAAACTGTTGATCTGGAAAGAGGCAGAAACTTTTCTTCCCCCCTTAGCTGGGCTTTAGTCAAGAGTTGTTCTTGAACTTGTCCCTGAACTTGTCCCTGAACTTGTCCCTGAACTTGTCATGTCTTGGAAACAATCAGATGAGATGCCCAAGATGGGATTCCCCATCATCACTCTTGGTGTTATATCCCATCCACCAAGATGATCAGGACCAGGAAATATGACTTTGCACCAAGCTGGAGCAATGAAGACAGGGTCTCCACAGCAAGGCAGAGAGCAATTTCCTAGCAGCATTCCAGAAGTGGGATTCTCTTCCGGCACTGGTCACAATAGCCAAGGAGCGACATGGCTGGGTGTGGTTAGAGGTTCTGGGATCTTTCCCTGGCAGCCAGAGGGTGTGGGAGCCAGGAAGAGCTCCAGAAAGGTGATGAGGAGGGAGAGGTTTGCTGAACCTTGGTGCGGACCGGTGGCTCGTTTCAGCACCTGGACAGCGCTCACAGGGCCCGGGCCGAGGGGCCCTTTGCTGTCCTGGAATCCCTGCCAAGGATGGACCACAGGGCTGGGAACCTGGGGGGTCCCAGCTGCCCACAGGTGGGATAACGGCACTCCTGAGGGTCATGGTCACTTCTGTAGGGATCTGGAGGTGGTGTGAGTGCGAGGAAGAAGAGGTCTTGCAGAATAGGTAAAGTGGCAGAGAGCACCTGCTGGGAGAGGGCTGGACTGTTTCAGACACAGTCACACAGATAGACTTTAATAAGCCAGGCTTAAAAGTGCCAGAAACACACCACCTTTTTCGAGTGAGCATGATGTCAGCTCTTCCTCATCCCAGTTTGTGGACTGAGTGTTCAGAGTCTCTTTCAATCCTGCCCACAAATCATCTTGTCCCTTTTATGTCTTCTCTCCATGCAGTTAGTATTTGTCATTAACACATTTTATTAGTCTTTGTTCCCCACCCCCAGTAAAAAAGGTCTTAATAAAATGCCAGAACACATACTGAGCAGAAGAACAAATTGTTAATGCGTTCATTAAACAAATACACTTCTCCTCCTGTCTTTGGATGGAAATTAATTATCCTGCTGGAAGTTCAGCCTGGATGTGTGCTTTGATTGACAGCTGGAGGTTGTGTCTGAATCCTTTTTTTAGGGGCAGAAGCAAGAACTGGCTTGAAAGCACTGCAGAGCAGAGTCCAAAAGCTTGCTGGGTGTAATCATCCCAGCATGGTTTCTGATATGCCTCAGCCCTGCCCCAGAAAAAAACATGCCAAGGCCAAAGTCACACTGGCCCATTTACAGGTATGGAGATGGGCTGTTAATTGTGGCATTTTCAGTCATGAGGACAGGAATTACAGGGCTCTGTGAAGGGTTCTGAGAAGGGGTGAAACAACTTTTCACAGAAGGTGGGTTCATTGGTCACTGCAAAGGACAGAAGCAAGGAGCTTGCTAAACCCTACCAGCAGCTTGTGGACTTTCTCAGTGGCCTGTGGTCCAGCTAGAGGCAAAATCATGAGGGTTTTGTCATACTTACGTTAACTTTGTCTTCCTGCCTCCCATTGCCAGAGCCATAGGAGTGCAGGATTCCTCTTTATCCTAGAAATAAATTGCCCTTAGATCCAGGCAGATGCATAACCTCATGCACAGGGAGTTGCAACACCTCTCTGCCACACCAGTGCCTGCAGCACTGGAGAAAGCAGCTCCCAGGTCCAGACCCAACATTTCCCTCAGGGCCAGACTGGCCTCCTGCTGCCAGCTTGGGTTAGTGATGTTTGTAGGACATGTAATTGCACTCCCCCATGATATGGGTACATTACTAGTCCATGAGCATGCGATAATGAACCTTTTAGCTGGGAGCAGAGAAAGAGAGAGTATGAATGAGCTAGGAAAGAGAGAATGACTGCAGATTCAGTTAGTTAATAAAGGGATTGCAGAAAGCAAGGTGAAGAGACAGTGGTAATTTTATGCACTGCCAGTCAGGCCCATTTGTCCTGGGAGCAGCTCCAATTTCTTTCTGAGCTGTTCTTTTTCTTTAGAAATGGAGCTGTGAAAGGGGAAAAAAAAAAAAAACCCTGATTAAAATCAGCACCCAAACTGACAAGGAAAAAAGCCATTTTAATCTCTGCATCCATAGATATATCTTCTCCCAAATAAGTGAAATGAAGGGGAATTTAGAATATTGGCTAGTCATATAAAGCAAAGGCTGAAATCATCCAGGCTTTGATGGTAGTCTTGTGATATCTCAGTTCTAACCACAACAGAAAGCCAAATTTCATCTTTACAACTATTAATTCCCACTCAACGATGCATCTATCCACTCCACCCTCATTCATTCCCCATTCATTCATGACCATTTAAGAACAAGCCTCCCTTAAAACCCTTATTAGCACTGTAATTTCTGCTGCAGAAGAAATTACAGGGTTATTGTTTTATCCTGTCCTGTCCATCCACAGCTTGGTCAGGGGAAACCTAAGGCCTGGTCAGAGTAGACATCAGCTAAGGCAGTTAATGTGAGCACTCAGTTAGGGCTGTTAGAGAAGCTTTCAGGGCTTGTCTCCAAGGGAACACACAAGGAAAAGTTCAGGAGCAAAGCCAGTACATTTCTTCAAGAAGATTAAATCTGATGGGGTTGCCCCTGAGCACAGGGTCTTGCACAAAAGGCTGAGAGTGTTCATATGTCTATTTAACCTCTTTTAACTTTCCTGCCTTTACCCCTTTAACTGCATGAACACCATCATCTTGTCTTGATGACTCGAGTGCAAAAAGATGTGTGGGATTTTTTTCAACTGAGGAACCAATAGTGTGTGCCCCTTCCTCAGGTGTATACAGTATAGAAACCATTCATCAGAGAGGCAAAGTTTTCTCCTTTTTGTGTTATTACTCTTGGAGATGAGATGTGTGGGGCTTGGGAAATGAAGGCAAGCAGTTGTTGAGTTTTGTTATAAAGGAGGATGCTGTGGATGTTAATGTGAGGACGGTGTTTGGGCTCAGTGAAATAAGTTGGTTTGTGTGATGCAGTTCAAGCTTGAGGGACTTTTGACTTCCTAGCTGTCCTAGAAGTGATTCTTCTTGAGTTGAGAGTGTAGTTCAACACAGTTCAGTTCTCGCACAGAGACCCTGGTCCAGAGGATGTGAGCACATTACAGGGAATTATCAGGTGGTTGCACCTGGCTTAGAGAGCTCCAAGAAGGCACAGGGGTGCAAAAGGGAAGGCAAAGCACTGGTGGTTTATGAAATTAAAAAGTTCATGGGTGCCAAATCCATGTGCTAGAGAGGAACTGAGAGATGGAAGAAGTCTCAGCAACATTTTATCAGGAGGTAGGACAAGGAGATTGGAGTTGAAAGCACTGTAGTGCCTGATTTGTTATCTCTTCTCTGCACCTTGGCTGCAATTTCTGCCTTTAGGGGTTTGTTAGGCACCTTCAGTGAGAAATATTTTATACGTATTCAGTGGGTTCTGCTTGCAGAGGCCTTAGTATGCATGAGGCAGAAAACCTGTCTGGAAAGATCAGACAAAGTGTCCCTTGTACTCTACTATAAACAAAAACAGAAGAGGGAAAAGGGTGAAAAATTGTGACACAGACTTCACGCATAGGAGGGTTGAACCCTGAAGCTTAAGCTGCTTATGGATACTCTTGGAGAGAACTGGGAGGGACTGGCACAGCAGTTTTGCCAAGGGAGCAAACCAGACAGCTATGTGCAATGCCTACAGGGCATCTGTGCAAACGTCCATGGTTCCTGGGCCTCGAGGAATGGAGAGCTGACCTACCACTGTGACACACAGACCTGAACCTGCCTCTGGGAACAGAGCAGGGCAGGACAGCCTAGAGGTTACAGTGGTGGAAGAGGTGTCACAGCTACTGGTTCTCCACACATTGTCCAAACAGTGGCTGCCTGGCAAAAGACCTTTTTTAAAGAGCAGAAGAGGTTCACTGAGAGATCTACTTCCATGAGAACTGCCATAGGGGAAAACAGAGTCTCTCACCTCTGTGAACAGCATCTGGCTTGACGTGCTTCCCAGCATCTTTTTGGAGATCAATGGTAAGTTCTTCTGTGTACTTCCCCCTAAGCCTGGTGTGCTTGCAAACAGAATTGGTTTCAAGTGCAATGTGGGTCTGGTCCTGCAGATGCTGGTGCTGATGGAGGATGCTTAGTAATAATATCACGACTTGCTGGCAGTGGTACAACAGGATATTGGAGTAATAAAATATTTCCCTCCTCACTGCATCCCATTTACATGTTTATAATGGAGGTTTTTAAGACCCTAATGAGAAGGAATGCTCATTGCTGAGAGATTATGATTAAAGCAGAGACAGACGTGATTGCAGAGAACAACAAAGAAATGTTAATTACATCAAAGGAAGCAGGAAGGCAGTGCAGCTGGAGTGGCTGCTGTTTGCCACCCTGCCATTGGGGCTGACCTTGTTGCCCTGGTCCCAGCACAGATGTGCTCACCCACACACTCCAGACCTCAGCAAAAAGCAGCTGAGATGCAGCTATGGGTAGATAAGGACAAAGCAAAGGAAAAAAAAAAAACCAAACCAAACAAAAAGTCTCCTTCCACCTGCAGCTTGCAATAGAAGGAGAGAGCTGAAGTTGTGCGTGCAAAACAGCTTCCTTGTGCTGGGGAGATGGGCAAAGCTGGCCTCTGTCTGCCTGTGAGGGAAGTAAGCTCTATTCAGTGCAAGAACAAAGATGCTCAGGAGAGGCAAAAAGAGGGGAAGGGCCCTGGAGATGTGGCTGAGAGCTCAGCCTGTTAGGTGAGCTGGGCCAGGTAGTGAATTGATGGGGTGCAGATTAATGAGCTTCTGTTGGGTGCATGTAAATCCAAGCCAGCCTTTGAAGCTAGGCAGAGGATGCTGTGGTTGTTTCTTCTTCGCCAGCCAAGTTCTCTCCAAGTTCTGATTTCTGCTATCTTGCTGGTGGAGTAATGCCCCAGGGAGGTATCTCCTTAGGTGGAAATCTCCATCTGCCTTCCCATGAGAGAATAGTGTGCAGTGCTGTTCTAGAAAAGGCCTTTGAGGAGGAGATGTACATTTGGTGACAGAAGAGAGATAGAAAGAAAAGGATAAAGGAAAGAGCATGCATATAATTCAGCATAACTAAAAATAGCAGGAAAAAAAAAAAGAGTGAATTAATGGAAGGAGGGATGAGTGAGTGAAAGAACAAATGAAAAAAGTGTCTTTAGCAATTGCATAGGACGTAATTTAAGCAGAATGATCCAGATATTTTCTCTTAAAATAAATAAATTAGCAGAGCCCAAAGTGTTTGAGTTGGTCTCAGCCAAAGCCTCAGTATTAAACTTTCATCTACTCTTGACGGAGCAATTAAAGGGAGGGATACAGACTCTGAAATGCAGCCCGAAGGAGTAGACTGAATATTTAATACAGTTCCAGACTTTGAAAGTCCCAACTAACCAGTGGAATGGAGAAGCTGATGACAGCTTTATCTTAATAAGGAAACAGAGGGAAAAACCCAGCTGGCACATGTTCTGCAGAGAGGTAAGGCCTCATTAGAGGGAAAGGCAGCGCAGCACTGGCAGCAGTGTCATCCCAAGCTGTGGCTGGGAGCATAAACATCCCTAAGTGATGGACAAGAGGGATGTGCTGACGGCCACAGGGCCATCCTTGCGGAGCAAAAGGGAAGCAGGTAGGATTGCATTGTGATGCTTTTAGTCATGTTTGATTAGCACCTTTCTCCTGGAGTGAGGTCTCCTTCTAAAAAGTCAAGGAGGAGGGAGAAACAAAGCATCAGACCTTGTTAGGTAGGCTTCCTGCTCACAGGTACTGTTGCAGTGCTATGACCAGAGCAGGGAAGTGGGAAAAGTTTAATCTGTGTGGCTGCTTGTATGCCTCAATTCTCAGAATTTGAGTCTGATTTGGCCTGGTCCCTGTGAAAGCAATTACACCTGCCAGTGTGGGACAGTCAGAGGCTCCTGAAGCAGTAATCATCCCTCATTCATACCTGACTTACACTGTTCCTTTCCACCAGCACAAAGTGTAGCACCAGTGTAAAATAATGAAGAACCAGGCTTAAAGGCTGGATGAGGCCACTGTAATACTGTTTGCCATGCATTATCTATGCAGAGAAATTTTGCCTTGAGACGGAGGGAAGAATGTATCCCTGTCATCCTTGCTGGCAGGGAAATGCCAGCTGGTCAGAAAACAGGCAGCACCTTTCCAGACTGTCTCCTTGGCTGCTGTAGTAGCATTTCCCAAATGATATTCACTAGAGTGGGAAATGGATCCTCCCACCTCTCCTGTCCTATCTCAATATAAGTGCTGGGGGGGTGGAAAGATGGGTTTTCTGTTTGTGCAGTAGTGAATGACTCTGAACAGCGACTAACAGCAGGTTAATGAGGACTCTGGCCATGGGCTCTGCTGTGACTTAGCATGCAGGTTAGCTCAGCTGCCAGAGCTAAAACAACTCATTAAAGGGATTAGCCACCATCCCTGACTGGATTTAGGATGGTGGCTGTTGTTATCAATAAGTAATCCTGTCTCCAATCCTCTCTAGTGGCTTGGGAAAGACAGAAAAGAGAGGAAGGGTGGGAGGGAAGGAGGGACAGTAAGAAATGAGAGGGATAAATTAAGGGAAGTGCTGGAGGCAAGGAAAAAGTAATCCCTGAAAGAGGATGGATTGCTGGCTAGCTAAGGAGCAAAGTCTGTTCCTGCTCCCTGGGCTGGAGAACTGGTGAGGAGCCAGGAGAGGATCAGTTTGCAAATCTCTAGAACCTGCAACTCTTTCACTAGTTTCTCCCTCCCCAGAGCTGGAGGTGCTGAACTCCTACAAAGGATGACACTGCAAAAGCAAGCTCTGGCATGGGATCTCACTTCAACATACTGTACAGGGCTTGCAACCATCCAAGTCAGACTTGCTGGAAGAGGACTGTACTGTGCAGTGACTGGGGGATTGAATTTTGATTAGCTCTGACACAGTCGCTTATAAGCTTTTCATTAGAAAATTATGTTTAATAGAAATTGTTCTGACACCTCTCGGCAGCATTTTCTCCTAATTCATTACACACTCACATCGTGGGAAGGGAGGGGAGATAAATGGAAAGGTATCTGTTCAGACAGTTTCTGTTTGGTGGCAATATTTACCCTAATCCACCTGTGGTGCGAAGTGACTGGAGAACAGGAGGTGGTAGTGGGGGTGGATGGAGCAGGAGCACAAAAGAGAAATGCTAGTGAGAATGGTTTCCTGGAACCCTGAGGGAGAAGAGGTGAAATCAACCCAGTGCACACAGCAGGGGAATGTAAAACAGCTGGTGGATACAAAAACCAGACAGACAAGGAACAAGGAGCTGCTGCAGCAGCGCGAGAGTTTGTGCTGGTTCCACAAAGGCGGTTGGTGCCAACAGCAACTGCTACATTGGGGACCTAAAGTCCAAGTGAGCATCCCCGAGAAACTACCTGCTGATCTTTCTGCCTGTGTGTCCAGGCTTCCACTCAGAATTGCTGCAAGTTCATCTGAGCATCCACCCATTTACCTCTGTTTCTTCTAGTTACATATTTACCTATTCCTCTGTCTGCAATATCCATCCATCTCTTGTTTACCTACTTACCTATTTGCCAACTTGTCTGTCTATTCCTCTGTCTGCAACATCCATCCAAGCAGAAGATGAGGACGTCTACTTTCTGTTCTGAACTAGAACCCAATGTTACTCTTCCCTGTAAAATAAAATTTTTGAAAGAAACACTGTTTTCGGCCAACAATATTTCTGTTCAGTTGTGCCTTGAAAAGATGCTCTGATGCAGCAGGTCTTAAAATAAAAAATGTAAGTGTTCTTTTCTAACAGTATCAAAACTATGTTTCTGCTTTATGGAAAGGCAACACTACTGATTTTTTAACCAAAATTTCTTCCCAATTGATGGATACATGGGTGTTGGAGGAAAAAGCAGCAGTGAAAGCATAGAAAATGTCTCCATGTCCTCATCTGCTTGATGCAGCCTAATATCAAAAAGCAAAGCCACATGTACAGCTTCTACTTTGGTGTGAAGGATGTGTGTGTGGGGATGCTGAGGTGTCCACCCTAAAACACCACTCCAGACAAGTGCCACGTGGGACAGTATATGACATGTCTGCATGTTTTGGGTTTCACAGAAGGTAAGAGAGATAAGACTTGGCAGGGTGTTTGAGTTGGTGGCAGCAGTGGCAGTGCATTGGTCAAATTAGTAATAGAAAGTTCTGCTGTGTGATTATTTGCATTAGCTGACTTCAGGCACTTCAGAGACTAAGTTCCTCCTATAGTCAGTAAAGAGAGAGGATTCTTCAAGGGGCAGATGTGTCCTGTTTTTTCTGTTAATGTGGAAACAACTTGGTTAAATTAAGCTTACTCTTCAGCCTTGTAATATTAACATGTCCCCCAGACCCCCATCTTCCTTGTGGGCTGCCTTGAACATCTCAGCCAACAGCAGGCTTTTGCAAGTTCATTGCAGCTTCTTGGAGAGGCCACACAACCTGGTGAAGAGTGCTGGCAGCTAATCCTCCTGGCCTCTTTTCCCTGCCACCACGTATGACACAGAGCAAATCACGTAATCTCAGTCTCTATTTCCATATCTATATGATGGAAGGGAATACCACGTGTGGGAACATAAGGAATAATAGTTATTTGCAGAGCTCTTTGAGATCCTTATAGGGAAAACCCTGGGGAGATGTAAAGTATTATTATAAGGGCTCTAAGTTCTTTTCAGGCAGTTAAAGGGGTGATAAATTCATTGCCCAGGAGATTTGGTAGTGTAAGCTCTGTGCAGAACACAGTAAAAAGTTTAAGGCTGCTGCAGACCAGGAGCTTTTTTAAAGACTGATACTGAGCAGAAGGGCAACATAGCAAGGGTTATCCAGTTGAGGGTTATCTTGGTTCTGGGTTCTTGGTTCTTGGTTCTTCAATCCCAGTCGGTGGGATTGAAGGAGAATCTGAGAAGGGTCAGTGTGTGTGCTCATGTCTTTGGGGTGCTGTGTGCTGTGTGCAGAGACCTGGGGTCTGTCCCTCAATTCCCTCCGCAAGGATGAGGTTGTGCACCTTGGAAAGGGGACAGATAGGTGCATGGACAGCCAGGAACTATAGCATGGGGCACTTGTTCTTCTTGCTTGATAACAGAGCTATGTTCAGCAATTATTCCCTAGGCAGCATTAAGGAAGGGAGCACTTGAAGAGGCTTTTTCTAATTCTCTGTTTTCTTTTTCACAAAAGGGAATGAACATGAATCCACCAGCTTTTTGTTGGTTAAGGCAGCCCCTTCATAAAACACTAAATGTGTCTGGAGGTTGAGAATATGCTATTCCCCTAGCAGTTTGTTAGTATTTAATTACACTGTAGTCAGATATTTGGGCCTAATTTCTTATTTGAATTTCTTTGGCCTCATCTTGCAGTTATTGGGTTGTTCTTCTGCCTTTTTTTGGCAGATTAACGAGGCCTTTAGTACCTCCTATTGTCTCCCCACAAAGGTTTTTATCTGTTCCAGTCAAGTCACTTCTCAATCTCCCTTTGATAAACTAAAATGGATTGAGCTCTTTATGTCACCCTCCAGGGAGCAATGGATCAGTGCTCTCAGCATGCTATGCCTCCACCTTTGGTCTTCACCAGGGAAAGCCAGGTGTCCAGACACCAGCCTCGCTCCAGTGAATTCCTGCTATACACATTTTCCCAGTCAGGTAATTTGTGAGGCTCCAGATTTGCAGCATCCTTGGAGAGCAGGGTGGGAAGCAGTGTTTGATTGCTCTCATTGAAGCTGTATCCAGTGGAGGAATTGCCTCTCTGCTCCTCTGCTGCTTGTGCAACCAGGAACTGTCAGCACCAGCTGCTGAATTACTCATCTGCCTCCCACCCCTGCTGGCTCTGGAGCTACAGACACACCGTTCCTTGCCCTGTGAAGCTGGAATAGGCTCAGCTCTTCCTGAGCTATTTGCCCTCCTTATTGTCATATACCTCTCCTTAGATCTTTGGACTTTCTGCAAATTTTGTTACTATCAATTTAATTCTTCGTATCAAGATCATTGAGGAAAGTTGAGTTCAAGATTAGAAATGAGTTAGAAGCACCACTTGTGCCTCTCTCCCTTGTTCAGTCACGCTCCTCCATTGACAACCCCTTTCTGAGGAACTGCCAGAAAGCTGATTCTTAATTAATTTAACACATCCTTTACCGATATTATATAGCACTAATTTTTTAATCAGAAAGTTGTGAGATACAGTCAAACATCCTACAACAGCTAAATATATTACATCTTTGCAGTTACCCTTATCAACCAAACTTGTAATCTCATCAAAGAATGAGATCAGATTTGTCTGTCAAGACCCATTTTCCATAAAACCATGTTGACTGATGTTAATTATATTTCTCTCCTTTAATTCTATATCAGTTGAATCATATATCAACTTTTCTGATTACTTTGCTAGGGACAGATGTTAAGTTAACTGGCCTAGATTCCTTGGTTCAATCTTGTGGCAGCTGTAAAATGCAGGCACCAGGTTTACATTTTCTTTCTGCCATTTCCCTCTTTTTTCAGGGAACTGGGTAGGTGTGAGCTCTAATGTACAGGAGAGCATGGCTGGGGGAGAAAAGGGAGCAACTACTGTGTACAAATGTAAGAGCAGGGAGAAAACATATCTCTCACTGGCTATCAAAGTGCTATTAAACAGGTATGAAGGAGTAGCTACAACCACCCTGTAGCACAGTGAGCTTGTAGACATGATCTATCCTTGAAGATCACTGCTTCAAGATACGAAGCAAGGTGAGTTACTGACCAAGACTCATCCAAAGGTACCTGTTTTTGGAGGTACTGACCACTTGCACAGGTATGTTAGATCTTATTGTGTGTATCCATCCACCTGATCAAGCATCTCCATCTTAGTTTCACTCTGCAAAGGTACAAACTATTGTCTACTTGGCAAGATGACTAGGATTTATTAAGTGAGGAAAATTCTGTGGTCTTGTGTAAAGTAGATGCTGCCTTTCCCTGGGAAGAGGCATGTTACTGGAATGCTCTGATCCCGTGTCAGTTCCTGCTGTATCGCTTCTCCAATGAGTTTCTAGACACCAGAAGTGATCAGCTACCTCCTACTGCCTGAAAGAATTAGATTTTCTTACCTCTCCTGATAAGAACTAACCTAGCATTTTACAACTGTATATCTGAAATTAGTAGCAGCTTAATCTCCCTCTGCTGGATCACTCAGAGGTGTAATTGTGCAGAAAAAAAAGGGTATTAAAATGCAAAACACTCTCCTATACTTTTTCATGTTAAACCCCTTCTTCCTTCTATTCTTCTTTTAATTCTGCAAGAGGGTTTTTACTTTTCTCCTTCCCCCCATGCATGTGTCTATGTGTCTTTCATAAAGAGAATGAGCTAGGCACGCAGAGAGAATAATTTCAATTTCTACATAAATCTCAGAAATTAATACTTAAATTCAAGCAAAAAATACATTCTTACACCTTTAATTTCCTCTCTATGAAGTATAATGAAAAAGTCTGATTATTTTTAATTCTTCCCTTTAATAATTCAGCAGCAGAGTGATTTAAAGCTGAGGACGATAATTACCTTTTCACTTCCCTGGTAAATGGAGTTTTAATAGAAATGGAAGCTCAAATGCTGGAATTAATTCAAACAGGTCAGCATCAGGTCATCCATAGCATCTTCTGTATAAATCATTTATCTGAAAAATAGCCTGCTTCTCAGTTTCACAGGAATCACTACCCAGAGGCTACATTTAAAACGAAGACACGTTGTTTATATCTTGTAAAACATGGCGGGGGGGGCAGAGGGGGGAGTGTAATCCACATCATCTTGGAAGGATTTTTTTTTAATGCAAATTAAACTGCTAGTTGAAGGACAGGAGAGCACTGGCTTGTCTAGATTAGGGAAGTTCAGCTGTAGCTACAATGATCATTTACTGTGGAAGCTTATATAGATCCCATTATCTGAGCAGTTCGTGCTGCTAAGTCTATTTATCTCCATACTACACCCATTTTACAGTTGATGGATGGTGGCGAGCAGTGTCACCTCAAAGGAGCAGAGTAGCTGAGATCAGAACCCCAAAATGGGGAGCAGGTTTTAAGTACTACCCCATGCAGCAATTAAGGCCTTTCGGGGGC
>NW_010293541.1:0-16924 GCF_000700745.2 Antrostomus carolinensis
GGGCACAGTGGTGGCTCAAAGAGAGCCAGAGACACTGACAGCCTGGATACGGGTTAAATGTGCCCACAGGGAAGAGCCCCATAGCCTCACCAGGTGTGCATCCCCACCCTATAGCACCCACAAGAACACAGTATCACCCACCCATCCATCAGGTCAGGTTCAGATATCACCTGGGCTCCTCCTAAAAATTAATGCACCAACTTAAACCCAAGGTATTAATGCAGAAACAAAAACTTTCTCCAAGTTGCACGACTGGATGAGACCCCCAGAAAGAGGTTTTGCCTGTGCTGGGACGTGGCTTTAGGTGAAGCAGATAAAGGTCTCCCTTCAGCCAGGCTCTGACTGCATCACCCCCCTCCCCTGACACCAACCACATCCTTTCTGTGCATCTCAGCAACTCCCTTCCTGTGCCGATGAATAATTTGGAGTGGCTCAGCCATTATTAAATAATAAAGATTCTTTTCCTTGCAGAAATAATTGAATACCGGAGCTGAGAAATTGAGGTCACCCTGAGCTCTGCCCCCTCTGACAAATCTGCTCGCACCAAGACGTCAATTCTACATGGTGCCAGCAGAGCTGGGGTTATTGGAGCCACGTGGCTTGGCAGGGCTGGGCTCATCGATGCTTGTCCTCTCATCTTGGGGCTGCTGAGAGGGAGCAGGGAAATTTCAAAGCTGGCATTAAGGTTGTGGTGACTCGTGGTTCTCTCAAGTGAGATGATGAGTGTAACTGATGATGGCTTTGGCTGCATCACCCAACTGGGAATCTGCTGCTGCATGCAGCCAGCTCTGCAGATCCATCAGTTCTTCCTTAATGAAAGGGAAACACAAGCCCTTTGGGGTACAGTGGTGTACAAGCTCTGCTACCAGGGAAAGAACCATCAAAGCCATAGAATCATTTTGATTGGAAAAAAATGTTTAAGATCGAGTCCAACCATGAACCCAACACTGACCAGTCCCCGACTAACCCATGTCCCTCAGCACTATGTCTACACGACTCTTCAATCCCTCCAGGGATGGGGACTCCACCACTGCCCTGGGCAACCCCTTCCAATGCCTCAGAACCCTTTCAGGTTTGAAGAATTTAAGAAATTTTTCCCAATATCCAATCTAAACCTCCCCTGGCACAACTTGAGGCCATTTCTTCTTGTCCTGCCCCTTGGTCCTTGGTTGAACAGACCCACCCCCACCTCTCTCCACCCTCCTCTCAGGGACTTGGACAGAGCCAGAAGGTCTCCCCTCAGCCTCCTTTTCTACAGGCTCAACAACCCCAGTTCTCTCAGCCACTCCTCATAAGAGCTCCTGCTGACTTCCCCTTATTGCTGTGCCCTCAGTTGGTGGCTCTCAATCATACACTGCAGACGTTTTTGCTCCAGGTTGATTCTAAGTGGATGGAAAGTTATGGTTGAGATGTGTCCTACCATGCCTAGGCTTGTTATCCACTAGGGAAGAAAAAGCCAACTAGAAAAACCATTGGCAGAACAATTCCCCACTTCATTGATCTGCATGGAGCTGGATCTAGCCCACCTCCAATTTAACGTTTTTTCCCCTTCTCTTCCTCCCCTGATCTCACAATTTCCTCAAATCGAGGAAGGAAACAACCAGGGTATCAGAGTTTTCTGTCTGCATTCACATACCTGTTCGTGCACTGAGAAACAAAGTTCTCACTGACCACTACAGGAATAATGGCTTATCCCAGGTGTAAAAATCCTACTCACATAGAATCCAGCCACAACGAAGCTCACGTGGTTTTAGAACAGTTACCACTACTAACCCATACAATTCAACATGGAATGAGATCCTTCCTGGAGGATTTTCCTGAGCCAGTTAGATGGCACCAGGAGAAAGAGCAATAAGTAATTGTATGATGCACCAGCCTGTACAGCACAGAACTGACAGCACAAACATTTACTCAGGGGAAAGGATGAATTCACTGTATCATGAGAAAAATGTGAGAAATTCCAGCCCCCACAAATAAAAGATCTCAACATGAAGTCAGCTTGCTGTAAATCCTAAAGTCAAATACACAACAATGAAGACATTTGGAAAGACTTTCAGAGCCCAACTTTCTGCTTGGGGACTCTCTGTACTAATTAGGTACAATTAAAACTGCTTAAAGAGCGCTAATGCATTTGTCATACGCTGAAAATTGTCATCTCCTCATGAATACATCATGTTGGATCCAGTGTTTATGACAAGGCAATGACTAACTCCATCAGGCTGAAGTGAGAACTTCCCTGAAGACCTCGACTGAGCATCCTGCAGAAAGCAAAGCTCTGCTCTGTCATAAGCTATTTACCCATCTTCCATGCCCTGTGACTTGCTAAGGGGGAAGAACAAGATCTTTTTAAAGTCTCATCTCTCTTTCTGAGGGTTGCCACTGAGGTTGATAGGTGAGGCCTGGATGCCTGTTAGCTTGTGCACATCACAATACTGTTAAAAAAAAAAGAAATCCCAAAGAGAAAAACATAGAATATAATTCTATCCCATGAAATAAAAACTTCTGTCCCAGATTTTGCAGTCTGTTACCTTTGGAAAGCATGTGCACAGAAACCTGAGATGTCTCAGCACATAAAAGGTCATTTTCTAGATGTCCATCTAGATTTTTTATTTTTTTTTTTAAATTAGACTTCCCTTTCTGTTCATGGACTCCCCAATGGTAAAACATGGACAGCAGCAGAAGAAGGCATCAGGAAGCAAGTTCATGACAGCTCAGCACAAAGAGCTTTCAGAGCTTTCCTTAGCAAATTCTCCAAGAGCTGAGCATGTACGTTTGTTAATTCTAAATAAGATAATCCATAATTAGAATTAAAGCCCAAACTGGGAATGCCTGATATGATTTGAAGCTTTCCCCATATTGCACTTCTAGAGCAAAATAGTTTTGTTTACATGAGATTTTCATTTTTTATTCCAGCTAACGTGACCCTGTGGATAAAGGGGGCAAACTCCCACCCCTGATCTGTGTACATGTACAGGGAAAGTCTCTTCCTCCCCCAGGAGGAAAAAAAACCAACCCCACAAAACTGGAATTATTCTGGGGCTTGTTTGAACATCTGAAAATTGATTTCAGCAGCGAGGAGTCTGTGCTTGCCTCATTCATCCTCTCTGTCTGCCAACGTGCAGCATTTTTTTGTCTCAGTTGATAAGGGAATTTTTAATTATTGTAATTATCATTTGAAAATTGGGTTCCTGCCACAGACAATTGAAATTAGATTCTGTTACTTTTTATCTTCGCTAATGTCTTTTAATCTGAGGTTTCATTTCCTATCAGCAATAAAAATAAGTGCACGCATGCACACATGTGCTCAGTTTCAGTACACGCAAAGAGACTTGTGCACTCATAAAATACACGGGCGTGTGTTCCATATGCCAGACAGATTTCACAGCAGAAAGGACTGTTATGATCAGCCAGTTCAATCTATGATGAAACAAGGGCTGTGCCATTTCACCCTGTAATTTCTACATCAAATCATCTCTTTCAGAAAAGACACCCAGCCCTGACAAAAAGGGTTTGTGCAGCAGAGCGTACCCTCACTTGACCAGGGGACAGGATTGTCAAGGGTGACTCTTAATTTAGAACTCATGTAATCTGCATTATGCAGCTTGGTGGATACACACAGTCCAAAGGTGAAGAAGGAATGGAAAAGGTTTATGATCCCATTCTGGCCAGATTTTGGTCCTTTTCTGCTGGCACTACTGACAAAGCTGCCCCACAGCTTAGAAATTAAGTTTTTTAGAATCATAGAATGGTTTGGGTTGGAAGAGACCTTAAAGATCACCTAGTTCCAACCCCCCAGCCATCAGCAGGGACACCTTCCACTAGACCAGGTTGCTCAAAGCCTCATCCAGCCTGGCCTTCAACACTTCCAGGGAAGGGGCATCTACAACTTCCTTGGGCAACCTGTTCCAGTGTCTCACCACCCTCACAGTGAAGAACTTCTTCCTAATATCTCATCTAAACCTCCCCTCTTTCAGTTTAAACCCATTTCCCCTTGTTTTGTCATTAACTGCCCTTATGAAAAGTCCCTCCCCAGCTTTCTTGTAACCCTTCAGGTATTGGAAGGATGCTATTTTCTTCACTAGAAATAAGATTGAGAACTCAGGAACTCATTTGATCCAGACTGCTGTTATATACCTGATATCAGGAGAGAAACAACTGTCTGAGCTGCACAAACCCCACTGACCTTGGCATGGAAGTAGGACAGCAATCACAACGCTGCTGACATAGAATCACAGGCTGGTTTGGGTTGGAAGGGACCTTAAAGCTCATCCAGTCCCAACCCCCTGCCATCAGCAGGGACACCTTCCACTAGACCAGGTTGCTCAAAGCCTCATCCAACCTGGCCGAGAACACTTCCAGGGAGGAGCAGCCACAGCTTCTCTGGCCAACCTGGGCCACTGTCTCACCACCCTCACACCAAAGAATTTCTTCTACAAAACAGTCCTTCTTTCCATATTGTTTTTCAGCTAAAAACCTACCGCTGCTGGCAGGCTTCAGTACCCAGGAGATGAAGATCTGCACCCAGATCTCCATCCCACCTCTGTAAATCCACCACAGTCAGCTGCTCTGTTTGGGCATAAACTCAGCTGGCAACTTCACCCAGGATTTGCAGACAAACCCTCCTGGTCTCTGAGCTGCTGAATGCAGCCACGAAAAACAGCTTAAGCAACTGATTATTTTTGTTTTTTCTTCTCTCTTAACTTCAAGTTTTGTGGTGGTTTTTTGTTTGGGGTTTTTTTTGTTGTTGTTTTGGGGTTTTTTTGTTTGTTTGTTTTTTCTTTTCCCCACAGCCATCCCTCAGAGCCCGATGTGCTCTACCATTACTGACCACGACTCATTGCAGAAAGGCAGTGAGATCCAGCAGCCACAGGGCAGGACTCACTCCAAAGGAGGCAGCTCCTCATCTGTCTTATCCCTGCAGGACACAGTTTAGCCCATGCAGACCTGGCACAGAGCTTGCCAAGAGCTTTTGCCACCCAAAGAAGACTGTTGTTAGGTGGCCTGACTCCTTTTGAACATGCATGGGGTCCTCATCTCAGTGCATAAAACAAAAGGCTGGACCAAGCCAGTAGAACCTGTCTGTTTCAGAGGCTCTGGTGGGGGAACTGCTCCCAAGCACAGGGAGGTCTCCTCAATGCCTTGTTGCTGCTCCATGGCACATGTTCTCTTCCAGCTAGAAGCCAATGCTCACCCACCTGGCCAGTTCTGCTACTCACATCTCCCAGCCAAGGTAACTCCTTCAGGTTTCAGCCAGGCCTCAGATGAGGAAAACACAAAAATAATGCCCCAAATCTCATAATAGAGTCATCCTTCTCCCCACCCCTCGCCCTTCTCCGTTGTAGATTTATGAATCTCTACCCAGATTTCTTCTTCCCTAAAGCTCCATGAAGCTCAGCTCTTTGAAATACATGGAACATGCAGAACCTAAAGAGTGATGCTGAGCTTGAGTCCCACAGGCAAAACCACAACCTCACAGCCAGTCTACGAGATTACAGGTTCTAAAACGTCTTGATTACCTTTAACATCCTAGATTTCATTCCTTTTATTGAGGAGACATGACAGGTAGACTTTGTTACTATTTCTGAGCCTCTTTACCAACCCACCATCCCCTTTCTGTTGCAGGTAGGATGGAGTCCTTGTGCTGAAAAGTCTTCCAAGATGAGAGTAAGTGGATTTAAAAGGTAAGAAATGAGCTCTGGAACAACAGTACTCCATGGGTGCGTTAGTGCCCTGCTTTGTAGGAACTATTTAAATCCAAGGAGGGAGATGGTTTAAAAAAAGTTGTTGTTTAAAAAAAAAAAAAAAAAGAGAGAAGAAGCTGAAGAGTTTTATTTGTTATATGCCATATTACGAACTTCTTTCAAAGCAACCCTACGCTCTTAGAAGTGGTGAAATAAACCTTCCTGGTTTAATCTGCTTGCTCTGGAAAGGAAATAATCAGATCCTGCCTTTTGCATAGACAGAGTTTTAATTACCTCTGAAACTCGCCTGGTCCCATATGAGCAGCTTTTCAAAAGCAATCTATTAACAAACAATAACCCCGCTGCTTGCTGCCTGCTACAAAGCAGATGCTATCGCTGCCTTTGCACACGCCTGCTCCCTCCTCTGCCTCCCCATCCTCCTGCAACACGGATCAATTAATAAACTCAGCTGCTCAAGAGGAGGGAGCGTGAGGAAGGGGCTGCTGGAGCCAGCTGGATGGCCAAGGCCAGTGGTGGGAGCAGGACATGGACTGTCAGAAGAAATGCACATGGGGGTTATGAGCACAGCTCTGAGGTTTGAGTCCCATGGATAATTTTCAGCAGAAGCTGAACTGACAGGGAAGGAGGATGTCCTCAGCAGCTCTAGGACTGCCAACCTTGTTAGCTAGTTGACTTCAACACCAGGATAACAAAGCTGTGAGCTGCTGTCTTCTACGGCTGAGGATGAGATTCATGTCATGTGTCCTAGACCTTCTGCCCTTCTGTAGAGAAAAGCCAGAAGGATTTTCTCTTTCATCTCTAGCAGCAAAGAAAAGGGTATCAGTGCTCTAGAACTGCAGGTAATGTGATATCCTGAGTGGCTGAACCTTCACATAATGACTCAGGTGGCCCAGGTAGTGTGCAGCTACCAGTAAAAAGGGCAAAATAGCCTGTGAGGGTGAGGCCCTGACATTGGCAAAGGAAAAAGGACATTTGTAAGACCTCACAGGTTGGGAATGGAAAAAAGAAAAAGCAAGGAGACCTCAGCTTTTAACCCACCAGCTCTGAAGGCTGGTCTCCAGCTGGTGTTCAGCTTTGTACATCAAGCCTTCCCCTCATCCCTCCTTGGCTTGTGCCTGCAGATGCTCTGCTTTGACATTGCAGGGTCAGCGCTTGTCCCTGCGAGGTGGGAGACTCCAGAAGATGCACCCATGAGCTGCCAGTGAGCAGCAACAGCACCAGGAACCACAGCAGAGACCGAAGTCCCCTGAAGCAAACACTTCAGGAGAGAAAAACCATCAAACATCTGCTGACACTTTGAAACACCACTCACTTACCACACTGTGTCCCACCTGCTTCTTCTGGGGATGGCGGGATGATCAAATGTCCTGCACCATATACCGAGATGAACATCTACAGTCACTGTGGCTATTCCATTTACATGCATGAAGCCCTTACCCAGGCTGAGCAAGCAAGGCACAGGTTCCCCAGCACACGTTGAGAGAGGTGGTCCATGGGGTATTGCAGCAGAGCTGGAGAACTGCAACACAAACCGTGCTTTGTGCCTATTCAGAGGCAGATTTCTTGGTTTTGCTCCAATAAACTCTCAAACCAAACCACATCCCTGCCTGGTTTCTTGCCACCTCACACAGAGGGAATGGAGATCTCTTATATGTCCAGGGTAAGAGGCACCAGGGACCCATATCAGTGGGGCAGCTCTGCTCAGGGCCTTGCCATGAGCTGGCAGATGGTGGTGCAGCATGTGTGGACCCTTTTCTGTAACATCTCTTTCCACTAAGCTCTTGCTTTTTTTTTTTTTTTTTATTAAAAAAAAAGGGACCCAAAAAACCACACAACAAAACCAGAAGCATTTCAATCATCAGTCTTTCATACTGAACACACACCAGCCTTAGACCTGTTCACATTCATCATTTAAATTTGAGAGCCTAAAGAACTTAAAATGAAGTTCCCTTATTGCACCATTAACCTTACATATCTATTTCCAACCAAGCTACACTGAACCTTTCTCAAGCCACACTTCCTAAGCACCAAACACTCAAGATTCCTCCCAACAAACAAACTCAAACACAATTAAGAATATTTATTCTCCAAAGTCAAATCATGTAACACCACATGACCCAACTTTCCCCATTTCCCATCTTTCTTACCGGGAAATAAAAAGCACAGAAGTGGCCTTAAGACCTCCCTGCAGAGTCTGGACACTCATCTTCTCCATCACCAGCTGCTACTGCCTCTGTCCAACATCATTATAGAGACCAGCAAGCCTTTATTTAGTCTCGTTAAGAGAGACTAACAAGGCACAGATGGAATGGGTTTGCTAATGGCACAGGGCTGGCTGCTCTCTGTCCTCTTGGCCCTGGAAAGGACAAGCTGCAGTGTTCTACCAGTCTCCCAAGAGACACAATTCTGCAGCAGGAACAATTAAAGGGGCTAGAAAAGCCAGGACATCTTGGCTACCTGCCCTGGACATGGAAATGCTAAAAATTTTGGGCAAAGCTTGGGGTTTTAGCCTATGGGGGGTGGTACTTCTGCTAGAAAAAGCGCAAGGAATTGAGGTCTATGGTTGCTCCACCTCTCCAGAAAAACAAGACCTATGAGGTTCTTTTATCTTCTTTTTGACCAAAAAAACCCCCCCTTTTTCCTGATGACAGCAACTTTTAGCATTTATCACCTCCAGGATCCAACACTTCTTTGGAAAAATGAGCAACCAGCCAACAAAGACCTGCCTTTCAGCACCTTTACTGCTGGCCTGCGTGGTTCTGATTAGTAATCAAATGCAGGAGGTCAGGGACCCCCTTCCCACTTGATTGAAAAATGTTTCTCCAGTATTGGAGAACTGACAGGCCACAACAGAAAACAAAATGGGAAACAAAAGAGAAAGAACAGTTTGATCCAGCCCCTGGCAGCAAATAAATCACCCCAAACAGGCGCTGTGCCCTGAGCCGTCTGCTCCCCCTGCGCCGATGCATCGACCTTGCTCTGAGTTTGCAGATGCTGGGGCATCTCCATGGTCCTAATCAATAGGGTCTTGTGAGGATCCTGGTGCCAAGCAGCACGTAAGCAGGGATGTTCTGTCTGTCTCTTGTACAGCAGAGTAGTAATTTTGGGGGGTGTCTGCCACGCTGATGATGCTCAGGCTAGGATTTCTGAGTTCTTCCTGTTTTTCATGAGCCCTCCCTGCATAAAACCACACTATGGATGGATCAAGAGTCAGCATCATCTTCTCAACAGCTTTGCTTCTGCATCCTTTGCTCCCGTACACAAAGAGGCAATCCTTTAGCTGGTACAAACTGGAGTCAATGGAAGTCCCTGCTGTATTTCCACCAACTCAGGAAAAAACTCCCCACACCTTCTCCAGCAGTTTTGTGGCCCTGGAGAACCAGAGCTGGGACTGAGAAAAGGTAAAGGAGAAAGGTGGCCTGGCTAGGTGTTAATGAGAAAATGATTTGTCTCTCCAGGATGTCCTTGTGCTTCCCAGGAAAGTCACAGAGCAGAATTTCTGAATATTTAATATAGCTTCTTAATTAAGAAAAGGGTAAAAAACCTGAGAGACACCATCCCCTACTGCAAGTTCAAGGCCAAAGCTTTAAATACAGGATAATAACTCATCTCAAGGATGCAGAGGGTTGCTGATTAAAAGGGGTGGCCTCACAGTTAGATCTGTTTGGACCAGAGAAACAGCCCCTTCTACCCTCACTCATGATGTTACACTCAACATTTTCCCTGTAGACTGAAAGTTTTCAGGATTTTAGAAGCGTTTGTACCCTATCCCGTCCTACAATAGCTGAAAATCTAAAGTAAGGCTCAAAAAAAATGCAGACACTAACAAAGTAATTAAAAAAAAAAAGAAAGAAAGAGCCCTGTCTGATTTCACAGCAACATTTCAGTTTGGTAATTTCCAAAGGTTTCATTTCCATTTCAATCTTTCTTTCGTCCTGTAGCTGAACTTCCATTTCAAAGCAAAAAGCAAATTTGAAGCACGATATAATAGTTCCATTTCTAGGAGTCACAGTGACCTACTGATAATTTTAAAAAGTTTTCTCAATTTTTTTTTCCCAAATGTAAAATCTACTGAAATTGCTCCTTCCCTCTGAAATATTCTGACTTTGATGAATCAACATGTTATGATGAATTTTTTTTTTCTTGGCAAATGACTCCTAGGCATATTCATTTCTCCCATTAATAGCCAACAGGAGGCAATATGGCCTGTGGGACCAACTCGGATTTAAGGGATGTAGCTACTTTTCCTACTTCTACCCATTTTCTGTGACACGTTTCATCATCTTCAGGTGTTCTGCCCTGGCAGAAATGATTGAAACACTGAAATATGAGTTATATCAGCTGCATCTCAGGCCCTGGCCACGTGCACACTCCTACCTGCAGGAAAGTGAAATTCATTTCTTTAAAGCAGATGTCTGGTCTCTTTAATTAGCATCCTCTTTGGAAACGCCATCCCTACAGAAACACCCGTCGCTTGTCACTGCGGCTCAGCTGGCAGGTGGCAGCTTCCTACGCAAGGAAACGCTCAGTATTGGTGACTGCACGGACTTGGTTTGCTCCCTTCCCCTTTCTCCACGTGTGCTGGAAACTCTTTGGGCCAAAAATTTTATCATAGAATCATGGGATGTTGTGAGTTGGAAGGACCCACAAGGATGATGGAGTCCAACCCCTGTCCCTGCACAGGACAAGCCCAACATTCACACCATGGCCCTGAGGGCCTTGGCCAAATGCTGCTGGCATCTTGTCAGGCTTGGTGCCATCAGCACCTCCCTGGGGAGCCTGTTCCAGTGCTCCACCACCCTCTGCCTCAAGAACCTTTTCCTCATGGCCAACCTCACCCTCCCCTGCCACATCTTCCTGCCATTTCCTCTGCTCCTGGCATTCGTTGGTGGCCAGAGAGAAGAGATCAGTGCCTGCCCCTCCTCTGCCCCTTGGGAGGAAGTTCTAGACCCCCAGGAGATCTCCTCTCAGTCTCCTCTTCTCCAGGCTGAACAAACAAAGTGACTTCAGCCTCTCCTTGTACCCTTCCCCTCTAAACCCTTCACCAATTTTACACATGTAGAAAGTTAGGCTGCAACAGGTCCCACAGAAATACAAGCAATGCCTCAACTAAATAACCTTTGCTGATGTACGTGGCCCACCTGAACAATCCGTTGTGTCAACAGTGATGATAAGTAGATGGAAATTCAAGCTTTTGACCAATTTGCATGAGGAGCAGTCAGAAGCAAACGTGTTGTAGCATTAAAGGAAACATTAGAAGCTCAAACGATTTGTGTGGTTGTTTTCTCCTGGCAGCTGGCACACCCAGGGGGATTCAAAATGTCCTTGAACTTTGGGAATAAAAGTAAGAAGAGGAAGGGGGGGAAAAAAATAACAACAATATGATCAGTATCTTCAAGAACATCGTCAGGTGACTAAAAAAAATAAATAAATAAATTTGGAGAGAGCCTAAATATGCCTTTTTATTATAAGCAGCAGTGCCTAGTCGACCTTGCCTGATTCACAGAAGGCAGGAAAGAAGAGATGGAAAGATATGCAGCCTCGCGCGCCAGCCCTCCCCGCTTGGAATTTAAATGACAACATTAGTATTCAGGATCTTTGCATGTGTTTAAATGTGGATTAAAAATGCATTAATTGGTCTCATTTTAACAAGCTCTTCTCTTTGTATATCAAATATTTGAAAGATTCGGTATTATCACCTCTTGTCTGTGCTGGAATTGAAGAGGAGAAAAGAAATGTAATTGAGGACTTAAGGAGTGTCTCCTCCTGTTTGCTCAGCACAGGGCTATCTGATTGAAAGCTCGGGGGGAAATGACTTTGATAAGTATATGAACAACATCTAAAGGCAACACAACTTGGCAAATGATGAGTACTGACATCCAATGCAGAAGCATTTTTTTGGCAAGGAAAGTGGCTTTCCAGTAAGTGCTATATCAGATGGCTGCTGGAGTGGTTTGTACCATCTCACCTGTCCATTGCAAGTGCCAGCACGAAGGAAAGATGCTCTGTCTGTTCAGATGTTAGCTCAGGATTTGAAAAACACAATTCAGCTCTTTCCTTGGCTGTAGCTCCCAGACTGACCTTGTGCAGGTCACTCTGACCAGGAATTAACCTCTTCTTGGACTGACCTCCTCCAGCTTTTGGTGCTTTCTCCCTGCTCATACCTGCTACCAAGGATGGGAACCCAGTGTGTGACCCACACGGAAAAGTGTGGCCAGATACCACTTTGAACCTGCCCTTAATCACTTGGTTGCAATAAGCGACCAATAAGTGAGCTCCAGCAAGCCTTGGAGACTCAACAGGTTCACATCTGAATGAAAATGCAGTTGCTTGGAGACATCAACTGAGGTAAGAACCTCACACAGGTGACTCAGTTGAATGATAAGAATATCCAAGGAACTTGTCTCAGTCTACAGAAGATACACAGGACAAGACTGGCATGAAGGCTCTGTTCTCCAGACCCCTAATCCAGGGCCGTCCCCACAAGACATCAAGGTCTACAGTGGAGGAGAGTATCACTGGGCTAGTTGGAGTGCCTTGAAGCCCATAGGCAGAACTTGGATTTCAGCTTTGACCCACACGTGTCTACTGTGGCTATTCTTTTTTTGTCCAGAAGAAATGTCTCATTGCTTTTTCTCTTACTAAATCCTATTCCTAAAAATCATCTGAGAAAAGGGAAGAGTTAATCCTGGGGAAGCGTGGGCAGCTTTGGATTTAAGAACTGACCAGACCCTTCATTAAATGTTCAAGTTTATCTCAGGTACTGAGCATTCCTGAGTTTGAAAACCTTTTATGATCTTTACTTGCAGGTAGACTCATTGCTCTCTCCCTTTTGCCTTTTCATCTACAAATGAAAACGTAATTAGCACCATACTCATTTATTGATGATGAAACTGGTCACTGGAGGGATGTAGCTGAGGACCTTCCTTGAATCCAGTGGGACTCGGAAGAAGTTCTTCACTGTGAGGGTGGTCAGACACTGGAACAGGTTGCCCAAGGAAGTTGTGGATGCCCCCTCCCTGGAAGTGTTGAAGGCCAGGTTGGATGAGGCTTTGAGCAACCTGGTCTAGTGGAAGGTGTCCCTGCTGCTGGCAGGGGGGTTGGAAGTGGATGATCTTTAAGATCCCTTCCAACCCAAACCATTCTATGATTCTATGACTCGAGAACCAAGTGCAGGGCACTGCTGAATCCCTCGATACAGCCTCAGCTTGGGGACAGCTGTGACACATCTCCATGTCTTTCCACATGGAGGACAACAGGAGCACGAAAACCGAGCCAAAAAAAAACCAACCCCAAAACCCAACTAAGTGCTGGTGAAATTTCACTTGAGAACCCGACATGGAGAGACTGTGGCATGTGAGGTTCTTACAGAACCTTTGCACTCACCAGTGTTTTAATCACTTGTGCAAGTCTGAGTTAAAAGCCTGAATTAAGAAATGATTTTAACCTCTAAACCCGAGTTTCATCCCCTGGTAACTAGAAGAACCTCTCGGCATTGCTGGAAATACTGTGTGAAGCTGTTTTATTAAGAAATTCCAAAGCCTGATGCTCTACACTGCTAGGATCTGCTCAAAGGAGAGGTCTAACCATCAGCACTAAAACTTACCCAACTGGAATTTGCATGTTTTTATGTGCTTAACCATCCAAACGCATTTTGCAGATAACCCCTGCTTCCTAGTAGGCAGAAAAAAAAACCCCAAACAAAAAACAAACCAACCCGAAAACTCAAAATATACAGGCTAAAAAATATTCCCAGAATTTTTGGAAGGCTCTGGAAATGCTGTGGGAGCAGGAGCTGGTGTGTGTGTGGACATGGCTCTGTGCCACGCTGGGTCTCTGCCCACTCCAACAGGTATTTAAAGCTGTCAGAGCTTTGCAAGAACCACAGTCCCGCTCGGCTGGGGCTTGTCCAGGTTTTGAAGTTGATAGCCCCTGCTATCGCTTCCAGCATCTGAATGCCCAATTCTGATTAAAATTAATGTGAATTCTGCTGTCCAGCTTTCCTCTGCAGTTTTGAAAAAATCTCAGCCTGGGATCAGATTTGAGTCACGGAGGTTTTAGTACCTTTGCAGAGTTTTATTTTTTTCAGCTTCAGGCTGGAATATTTCCAGACAAACTTTATGTAAAATTCACTCCAAACCCCGTGTGGGAATCCAAGTTCATACAAAATGCGACAAACTTTTTTGCTAGTTCCTAAGCTGGAGGCATTCTTTTCTTTCAAAAACAAGAAACAGCTGGGGTTTGCATTTTTCTTTCCATATTATCTATTTACATACCCTATTTTGTCCTATTATCCAAGCCCCACAGAAAGCCCTGGTGAGACTGGAGGGGGTCTATGATAACCCATCTTGCACATGGGAACTGCAGCATAAATTCATTTATTTAAGCTTACACAGGAAGAGCAGAGATTTCAAGCCTGGCTTTCTGAGTCAAAAGCTGTCCTCTGCTATCAGAACTCTGTCTTTTAGGATATAGCATGAAACAGAGGTTATATACAGTTTGAATCACCCCCTGCTACAGCTTGGAGACCCCCGAGGACATCACCTGTATCCTGAAAATACTCAGTTCTTTTCCAAAAATGCTAAAAAAAAAATCACCAATGTGGAAATGCAGTGAAAGCTTTTTTTTTTTTTTCCCCCCCCCCCCCCCTTTTTTTTTATGTGACAGATTAACAGTGGAAGTACAACGCGTTTTACACTTTGGGTGTTAATCCTTAGTGTGCTGTGAAATGGAGAAGACACTCTCTGTGCCTCAGAAAACAAAGACATATCTCGTAAGGTAGGTTTCCCAGAGCAAAACACACTCAGAGCGCTGCTTTCCTGCGCAGGAGATGAAATCATCATAGCATACACCTATTTACTTTTAAAAACCATCAATAAGAGCAGATGTATAGCTGAACTCTGGGCTCTTCTCACATGCGCTTAGAAGTGAAATGAATCCTAAGAAGAAACAGACACGTATATATATGTGGATATATAAGGAGTGTGAGGAAGCTACAGTACAACACAAACTGAATTATCTCTGTTTCTTTAAAGCACCTTCCCAAGTATTTGCCATTATTAGCAATTTGTATCCAGAGAGCTCCAATCCATCACAATAACCGGGCTGTATTATTTATCATCGTCGTTCCGCAGATTGGAAAACTAAGGCGGACAGAAGGGCTGAGGCAGGCAGGGAACGGCCGTGGGAGCAGGGGCTGGCTCTGGACACAGCAGCACGGTGCTGTCCTTGCTCTTGCTTCTTGCTAAACTAAGCTGGTAAATGCATCAAAGCCCTGCTCAATTTTACACCCCACTGCATTCCCATTGGGCATCACCTCGGTCCAAAAACCAGCTGCAGGCACCTTTCCCTGGGGACACGCACCTTTCTGGGGGGATGTTTCCCAGTGATGAGGCACTGCCAACGTGGGACAGGCAATGGATGGCTTCACCAATGCCATCGGGGAAGGTGGATGCCCAGATGTGGTGGTTTCACTCCTTTGGCTGCAGCTAAACACAGTCACTCGCTCACTCTCCCTGCCCCTCAGGGAGTAGAGGAGAGAATGGGAAAGGTAAAAGTAAGAAAATTCATGGGTTGAGATAAAAACAATTTACTAATTGAAATAAAAGAAAAATAATAAACAATTAATAATAAAAATAATAATAACACAACAGTAATAAATGAATATGCAATTGCTCATCACCCACTGACTGATGCCCAGCCTGTCCCTGAAGCAGAGCGAGTCCCGAAACAGAAACCGCAATCCTGGAAGAGTGAGCCCAAGTGATCCCTGAGAGAATACCCAGCTTTCCAGTCAATACACTGCCCGTGACACGATATGATATGGAATATCTCATTGGCAGAGCCAAATTACAGCTCTTCTCCCCTCCCTGTCCTTTGCACTTGCAAACTGGCAAAACACGATGACCTTGGACTTCCAGCAGCAAATAAAAACATCAGTATGGTATCAACATTCTTCTCACAACAAATCCCACACTGAAACCAAACCACAGCGCTTTCTAGCTACCAAGAAGAAAATTAACTCTATCCCAGCAAAACCAGGATATGGAACCATCTACCTCTGGCTTTGGCAAGACCTGTATCACACCTCCAATTTACTTTGATTTGTACCAATCCCCACATCCTGGGAGATCTCTGTGGGGACTTTTATTTTCCAGAGAGTCTGTCATTGTAACAGGGTGTGCAAGTGCAAATTCAAATCAGTCATCAGCTTCCTACTGAGTTCAAAACACCTCTTTCACCATTTTAAATGATTTTTAAATGGATGCAATACACTTGATCTTCCAGCTGAAATAACTTCAGTATTATCCACCCCGCCTGAATTCCTTTTCCCCCTTGCTCTCTGCTCACTTCAGATAATTCAATGGGAATTTATTTGGAAAGAGGTGGTGGGTCACAAATGAAGTAAAACGCTGACAGCAGGAGTTCCTACCCATTTGCAGCTACGTGAAAGGCAGGGAGCCAGATTTAGGGAGCTGTGGGATAGTTATCACGAGGCTGGTTGAAAATATTCCATCACACCAGAGGTGGTGGGGTTGTTTTTTTTTTTTTCCCTTCTTCTTCTTTTCCCATAATAATCGATTTTCTTTTGATTAAATGCTATTTTTACCAAAAAATGTGTCTTTTCCTTCGTCTTGCTGGAAAAAGTCAAATGCTTGAGAAACGAAACTCTAACTAGCCCTAGCCATGGGCCTGCCTGGAGGCATTGCTGGGGAAAGTGCCTTCTGGGAAGTGTAGTTTGATTTAGGAAATCAAAGGTGCTGTAGGGAAGGGTGGAGGCACCCTGGAGCCAAGATCTACCTCCCTGGTAGGATTTCTCAATTAAACTGCTCTGACTTGTGGCTGAAAAAAAAAGGCAGGTTGTGAATTCAATCACCTTTGATGAAAGATGTAGGAACGTCGATGCCAGCTCTATTGCTGGTGAAGTTTCCTCCTGAACCTCACTCCTTACTCCAGAAAATGCAATGTCTGGATGAGCTACTTGTTTGTCCCCTGTGTCACCAAGATGGACAGATGCCAGAGGACCTTACTAATACTTCTGGCAAATGCCAAAGTTGTTACAAGAAGTGACTTTATGGGGAGACTTTGCAAGTGAAGTGTGGATCTAGCAGTCCCTTGGCGATTAAGAGATGGAGGAACTGCTTGACTTCCAAAATGGTTTTGGAAGTCGATTCCTTTCTCTTAAAGCAGGGGAGGTTGAGGGGAGACCTTCTGGCTCTGTC